>NW_018233946.1:426960-469991 GCF_001263595.1 Phalaenopsis equestris
AAATTCCACTCATCTCTAGAGAACCTAATTAGGGGTGACCTAGGAGTGCAATTCCTCCATATCCTCAATATCCTGATTTTGAGCCTGCAAAAAAGTGGTATAGCGGTGATTCAGAAGATGAGGAGTAGAATTGAGAGATTTTTATGTTTGTAATATGTGTTAGACTATGTTCTTTGGACATGAGATTTTTGATGTGTTGTTTATTTTTATGTTGTGGAATATGTGGTGTGGTACTGCTATATTTGCATCTTTATGATGATATGTACTATGTATTGTGTTTTGGACTTTTGTATTTTATTGTTATTGTGATGTTTGTGTTAGTTAGTAGTTTGTTTTAAAATTCTAGGATAGTAACTATTGTGAGTTTTTTGATTTAGTTAATTTAGAACTTAACTTTATTCTATCTTTTGAAAAGATGAAAATCTTCCTAACTTAGGTCTTAAATATTAAATATCAGAAACTGCTACTCTGTATTTTTTTTTATCATGTTTGTGAGTTTATTTTTATGTTTGAGATTGTGAAATCAAGTTAGTGTGTTAGTTTGCTTTTATGTTTATACCAACTGTTTAGAAGTCTATTAGAAGTCTATTAGTCTATTGAATCTCTACATGTTGAATTGAAATGAAAATATTAGAAAATTTGATCAAAATTAATTTTACTTTTGTTTTTAGTTTTATGATTGTATCATTAGGGTATAAAAATTCCCGTTAGCAGTTATTTTAATTTTCATTTCTGCTTATATATAGTTGATGCTAAAATTTAAGTTTAGGGGGGATGGAAAATATTTTCAAAACTTTAATTTTATTTGTTCTCAAATGAACTACAAGTGAATTTGATTTGAAAAGAAAAATTTATCATTATATGAAGTTATATTAGGGAAGTAAAATTTGATTTTAGAAATGAGTAAGAGAATTTAACGAAAATTTTGAGTAACGAAGAAAAAATTTAAGTTAAAAGTTTTTAGTGTAGAAAATGATTAATATTAGTAACTATCTTTACTAAGAAACATTGTATTTTTGAAAATTTTAGGAATTAAGACTTTTATTTTTAATACTTAAATTTCTTTTATTAAAAATAATTTTCAGAGCTATTATTATATTTATAATTTATAAGTAAAAGTATAAGTAAAAGTTTTGTATCAAAAATTTGCTTTAGAAAAGGAAAAGTAGAATTCAAAATTATTAAAGGTCTATCCAGACATAGTAATCCTTTCCTAAAAAAAATGAAAAAGAAAAGAAAAAGAAAAAGGAAAGAAAAATAAAAAGAAAAAAAAGAAGATGAAGAAGAAGAAAAAGTGAGAGAGGGGAAGCTTGAGGATTAGTGCCTGATTAAAAATTGGTTCTACATTTGATCTTTTTATAGTATAAGACTTGAGAAAATTTTAAGCTTATAGATATAATATAGTAAGTAAAATTATTATTAAAAAAAGATTTTAAGTGGAGATAATAAAAGAACTAAATTCTAATTTTGGAAGACTTATAATATTTTTGAATTAGATAGGAACTCATATTTTCATCTTTCTTAACATTAAAAATTTCTAAACTTTTAGTTGGTTTCATTTACAGAATATTTTTTCTAAATTGGACTACTATATTTCTAAATCTAAATTTTAGTAACTCCTAAAGAAACTCATATACATATCATACATATTTAGTTTTTAAAGATTGAAGTGTCACTTGAGGACAAGTAACATTTTAAGTTTGGGGGATTTTGATACGCCTAAAATATATAGTGTTTTTAGACACATTTTTATACCTATTTTTGAGATATTGGATTTAATTAAAGATATTTTTGTGCTTCTCTTTCAGCTACAGGTAAAAAGGTGAAAAATGATTAAAGGAGTGAAAAAGGATCAATTTTGGAGCAAATTGGTGAAAAATGTGCAAAAGTGTTTTAGTGCCCAAGCGTCAGATCTGGCGCTTAAGCAACGATTAAACGACCATGCCTAAGCGCCGGAGGCCCCGCGCTTAAGCGCCAGTGGCAGTTATTGGATGAGTAAATTTGGTTTTTGTGAATTTTGAAGAGGTTTTTGAGGCACCTATTGGCTTAATAGGTGGTTACAACCACCGTAGAAGAAATTTATTGCCAAAGCATGCATCTCTTGGGGACATACATCGAATCAAGACACATTTTGAAGAGATACCAAGACACCTTTTTGAGAATTTTAAAAAAAGGAAGATTGGGACTTTGAAAGGGGTCCTGAATGTACTGGGAAAGCTTTGAAATTTCTAAAATTGGGGAGTTAGTTGGAGAGATTTCAGGCACCACATATTTATTCTTTTTATTTTTATTTTATATTGAGAGTGTTGTAAAAGACAAGAGATTCAAAGAAACTTCAAGAGTTTGGTGGAGAATTTGAGATAAGTTTTTATCTTTTATTTTAGACTACTTTTAATTTTAATTGAGAATTGAGACTTGTTAATTGAGACTTGTTGTTGGTTTGACAATGATTTTTACTTTTAAACTAAAGTGTGGTTTTGTTTTCTCCATGGATTCTGAGTAGTTCTCTTTATCATTCTTCTTAACATGATAAGTAATTAAGTGTTGGATAGACGTTGTGGAGAGTATTGATCTTTAATGTTGGAAGAAGTTGTGATGATTTAAATCTATGTACTTCATTTACTTCTTGATTTAGCCAATCAAGATGTTAAAATTTGTTGTGAGAACATGTAAGAACCAGGCTGATATTTTCTCAGTTAACAATTAGAAAGAATCACATGAGGTTGTTTGAATAAGAATGTAGTTCATATGATTAAGTGCAAATAAATAGGGAAATATTCATTGAAGGGTGTAGTGTTAGAGGACTTTAAAGTGACAGGTTAAAGCCCCCAACTTGGTTTATTGTTTTAGGTTCTGATATGAAATGTTACCCCCCAGGTGTAAGGAATCGAGGGAACTCTAGAGTGAGAGCTAGTATCTTCCCTGCCTAGCCGATCTTCAGAACTATTCAAACTTTAAATTAGCCAATGTTCTTTATAGCATCTCTAGTAAGGGTAAAGAGTATTATTGCTTCTATTTAGCACAACACAATATGCATACTTCCACAACAGAATTCGTATACGTATTACTGATTCATGATCAGGAGAATGATGTTTTCATATTTAGTGCTTTTCTTCTACAAAAACCTAAGTTATCTTTTTATGTTTGTCTATTTTTGTTAAAATATTAAAATTACCAAAAATATTTAAACTTTCTTTACTGCGAAAATGTCTTTAGTTTAAATAATTGTCTTTTTAAAATAGAAAATTTTCCAAAAAGTGCATATTGCATATCCAAAAAGTGCATATTGCATCCAAAAAGTGCATATTGCATATCTTTCCTATGGGTTCGATATTCAAGTCTTAATCAAAAAGTTCTATATTACTTTATAACGATACATATATTTGTGTAGTATCCCAATGTATTTAAATTAAAAGTTAAATTCTTATTTTTCTTCAAGATCAAGTTTTTGGTTTTGTTGCAAAATAAAGAAATATAAGTGAAAAATATAATTAGAATTATTGTTATATTATTGAGAATTATTGTTATACTGTTGCATATAAGCACTTTTGGGATCACGCATCATGAGCCAAGGCTCTATAAGTTGGCACATCATGCATCAGAGCTCAAATTTTTCAGATTTCAGCTTTTGTGGAAATCGGCTCTGTACCACTTTAAGTCAACCTCTAATTGACACAAATAAATATTTCTAAGAATATTCAAACATCACAATAACCTATAACCTTCACAAACAACACAAAACTCATATTATATATAAAATATGTGCTATTACAAACTGACATTTTTCAAGCCAACGAACATCAAATTCAGTGTTCTAAAGCAAACCAACATCCTCACTAAAATCTAAACATTAAAAATCAAAACATAAGCATAGATAGTGTTCATTATAAAGGAAATATAATCCAACACAATAAAATAAAATAAATAGTACTACAAAAAACATTCCATGCATAAATTAAGATCAGACATCATCTTCACTATCGTCCACCTGGATATCTCCCATTGATTGATAGTGTAGATATAGATTATAGAAGGGTCGAAATGGAAATTCATCAGTTGAATTTTCATCCTAAATCCAAGCATGTTTCTTGAACATACGTACCAATCCATCTTTAATACGCTCGGTGTGTTTAAAATGTTCTTTAGTCTCCAATCCAGATGATCCAACATTTCGGTAATATTTCCAATCACGTGCATGAGATTCTGCACATATTTCTCTATCTTCTCGATCCTCTTTGAAGGAGCACTTAAGTTGTAGTAAGGATGAACAAATGATGAATTCTGAGATCCTTGATCCATCAGTACATTCATATAATTTTTGTCTCCCATTCCAATACAGTTGCAGTAGGCTTCTCGATCCATCGATTTCCAAGGAAGTAAAACTTTTTCCCAACTTTCATAAGGTACCTGAGATTGACTGCATAGTAGGAAAATAGTAGATGAATGTCCTAGTATAGTTACAAATCCATTCACATTCAAACTCAAAATTTATATTACAATAATAGCTCCAACATCAATAGGTTTTTCGGTTTGAATATAGTAGTTCAAAATGACACTCTCCTTAGTGACCTTACTAATTTTTAGTGACCTTATCCTTAGTGACCTTACTAATTTTCATGGTAGGCAGTAATTTCAATGCATCAATGAAATGCGAGCCTTTTGAAACTGGATTTAAAAATGATGAAGGAAAACTTACATTTCCATCATCTCTGGTCTCCCAATTTGCATCTCCATCCGTAAGGTAGTTCATTCATATTCTCTCTTGTAGGGGTAAAGTTTACATAATGGTAGATAAACACATTTTCAATCATAAACATCTTTTTTATTCTTGAAAGAGTGAACTGCACAAACCTTCCTGGCATGTAAATCATTCCTTGGTTGATCCCATGAAGATTTGCGTAAAATTCTTTTATTATAGGAACAACAACAATGGAAGTAGTGTAGCAAAACCCTCGCATTATCGTAAGATTCATTCCTAATTTTTTCAAGCTCATTCAATTGCAATAATCTTTTCTCACAAGCTTCTTTCAAATTGAAATTGAATTCTTTTATAGCCCAATAAGCTTTATGCTCCAATTCAACTGGCAAGTGACAAGTCTTCCAAAAAATTAATCTATATAGGGACATTCCTATAGGTTTCTTATAGGCTGTCCTATAGGCTCATAATGCAGTATCTAATCTAGTAGACCAATCTATTTTACTAGGATTAACACTTTTTCAAAATTTTCTTAATTTCACGATTAGATACTTCTGCTAAACCACTAGTTTAGGGATGATAAACAATTGTAATTTT
This sequence comes from Phalaenopsis equestris, assembly GCF_001263595.1. Lineage (NCBI taxonomy): Eukaryota > Viridiplantae > Streptophyta > Magnoliopsida > Asparagales > Orchidaceae > Phalaenopsis > Phalaenopsis equestris. The sequence continues at coordinate 432,254 of NW_018233946.1, forward strand.
ATGCATTATATTATATTTTTTCACCAATCTTGCAACTGTTGAATTTCTAAAATGAGATCCTCCATCAGTAATGATTACTCTCGATATTCCATAACATGTAAAAATATTTTTAATTAAAAATATTGAAACACTCTGAGCAACACATCAAGGTAAAGCGATTGCTTCAATCCATTTTGAAATGTAATCCACTACAATCAATATGTATATATTTCGGAATGAGTGTATAAATGGTTCCATAAAATTCAATCCCCACACATCAAAAAATTCAATTTCCAAATTAAAATTTAGAGGCATTCATTTCTTCTTGAAATATTACCTACTTTCTGACACTAATCACATATTTTGATATAAATATTAACATCTCTAAAAAGAGTAGGCCAATAAAATCCAGATTTTTAAATTTTATAAATAGTTCTATCATTCCCAAAATGTCCTCCAAATTCAGAATCATGGCATTTTTGAATAATCTCTTGAATTTCCTTATATGGCACACATCGTCTCATCATTAAATCTTTACATTTCTTATATAAATAAAGATCATCCCAAAAATAAGATTTTGCATCATCAATGAATTTCTTTTCCTGTTGTTTTGTTAATCCATTTGGTAAAATACCACTAAGAATATAATTTACAATATCAACATACCAAATTATTTCCCATCCTTTTACAGCATAAAGTCGTTCATCAAGAAAAGATTCATTAATCTCTTTTTCCATATCCAATATTTCTTGTTGTTCTAGCCTCGATAGATGATTAGCAATTTGCTTATCAATCCCTTTTCTATCTACTACTTCAAAATCAAATTCTTTTATCAGAAGTACCCAACTAATTAATCTTGGTTTAGCATCCTTCTTTTTCATCAAATATTTAATAGTCAAATGGTCAGTAAAATGGTCAGTATGCACAGTATGCACAACACATTTAGCTCCAATCAAATATGATCTAAACTTATCAAAAGCATACACAATAGCTAATAACTCTATTTTAGTGGTTTTGTTGTTAATTTGAGCATCATTAAGAGTCTTACTAGAATAGTATATAACTTTAAAAATCTTATCATATCTCTGCCCTAAAAAAGGTCCAATTGCATAATCACTAGCATCACACATTAATTCAAAAGATTTCTCTCAATCAGGTGAAACAATTATAGATGCAGTGATCAATTTTTTCTTTAAAGTTTTAAAGGCTTTCAGGCAATCTTGATTAAAGTCAAATTTTGTATCTTTCTTCAGAAGTTGGCATAAAGGTTTAGTAATTTTTGAAAATTCTTTTAAATATCTCTTGTAAAATCCAGCATGTTCTAAAAAGCTCCTAACCCCTCTTACTGTGGTAGGTGGAGGTAGGTTCGATATAACCTAAATTTTTGCAGGATCTACTTCCATGTCATTTTCTGAAATTTTATGTCCAAGCACAATTCCTCCTACAACCATAAATTGACATTTTTCCTAGTTCAATACGAGATTAGTCTTTTAAAAACATTCCAGAACTTTCTCTAAATGATTTAGGCATATTTCGAATGAAGTTCCAAATACAGGAAAATTGTCCATACAGAATTCAATCCCTTTTTCAATCAAATCACTGAAAATTGACATCATACATCTTTGAAATGTAGTAGGTGCATTACATAAGGCATTCACCGAAAAGCAAAAGTTCCATAAGGACTATTAAATGTTGTTTTCTCTTGATCCTTTAGAGCAATATATATTTGATAATAACCGGTATATCCATCTAGAAAATAAAAATATTTATGCCCAACTAATCTATCCAACATTTACTCTAAAAAGGGTAAAGGAAAATGATCCTTCCTAGTGGCAGAATTTAATTTTGTATAATCCATGTAGATTCACCAACCAGTGACTTGTCTTGTTGATAATGATTCTTTATGCTCATTTGTCACTACAGTCACACATCCTTTATTTGGAACATAGTGAATTTGACTAACCCAAGAATCGTCTGAAGTAGGATATATTATTTCAACATCTAACCATTTTAAAATTTTTTTCTTTACTACTTCTTTCATCATAGGATTTAATCTCCTTTAAGGATCAGCTCTTCGTTCATGTTGATCTTATAATAAGATTCTATACATACAAATTGAAGGACTGATTCCTTTAATATCAGCTAATGTACATCCCAATGTCCATCCAAAGGCTTTCTTATATCTTTTCAAAATTTAAAACAACTATTGTTCTTGCATTTTAGTTAATTCTGAGGATATTATAACATGCAATGTAGATAAATTTCCTAAAAAGTCATACTTCAAATGTGTACGAAGCATTTTCAGTTCTAGTTCAGGGGGTTTCTCAATAGATGAAATCAAATTCTAGTTACTTTTTGTAGGATATAACATTTCAAATCTTTCCTGAACATAATCCATATCTTCTTTACTCACTTCCATATATTCATCTTGAATTCTATCCTCATCTTGATATTCCATATATTCTATTTGAAATTCTCTTTCAAAAGTTTTCTTGAAATATTCATGGCTTAAATTTTCATTAATTTTCATTCTAATGCATTCAATCTCTTGCTCTTTTGCAGGGTATCTCATTGATTTTGCAATATTAAATGTAACCTCTTGATCACTAAATCTCATAGTTAGTTCTCCTTTCTACATTTTTATCAAAGCTCTTCCAGTGGCTAAGAATGGTCTTCCTAAAATTATAGAAATATCTTTATCTCCTCCATATCTAATACAATAAAGTCCACAAAAAAGATAAATTTATCAACTTTTACCAAACATCTTCTATAACACCTTTAGAATAGGTAATCAAATGATCAGGTAACTGCAGAGTTACAGTTGTAGGTGAAATATCTCCTAAGCTCAGCCTTCTAAAAATTAATATCAACATAAGATTAATAATGTCTCCTAAATCACATAAAACTTTTCCAAAAAATTGTCCCCCAATAGCACAAGAAGTTTTAAAACTTCCAGGATCTTTAAGTTTTTCAAAAAGCTTTTTTTGAATTATAGCGCTACACTCTTCGCTGAGTGCAATAGTCTCATTAGCTATAAACTTATTTTTTCTTTTTAAGTATATCCTTCATGAACTTCACATAGCTTGACATTTGTTCCAAGCTTCAACATATGGAATGTTTATCATTAATTTCCTCAAAATTTCCAAAAATCTTAAAAATTGATTATCTTTATGTTTTTGCGTCAATCTTTGATGGAATGGTGGTGGTGGTCTTTCTACAGTGATTATTATTAGCTTAATAGGATTTTCTAACTCAAAATGAAAATCTTCACAAGATTTTTCATTTTCCACCCCATCTTTTTCTACTTCAACCTTTTTGTTGAACTCTATTTTCTAATTCTTTTCCACTTCTCAGTTGAATAGTTTTAATTGGCTCTTTGTTCTGATACTTAAGATTTACTTCAACATTACTAGACAATGTTCCTGGAGGTCTATTGTTAAGTGCATTAGCAATACATACCAATTGATTTTCCATGTTTCTGATAGCAGCTCCTTGACTTTGCGATTGACTACCCACCTGTAATATTAATTTTTTGATTGATAAATTTTTCTCGTTACTCTGCAAATTATTAAAACCTAGGGGGTAATAAGGTTTATAAGCTTGGTTCCCTTGATTGTTGAAGTTTCCCATTGGGTCGCAGTGTTGTTTTCCCATTGCGGATCTGCAACATTAGAATTATTGTTTCTCCAACTAAAGTTTGGATGATTCTTCTAACCAGGATTATAATAATTAGCATAAGGATTACTGGAACGATTGTTTGTTGCATTTAAAGTTTCATACAAAGATTGAGATTCTATCATTTGTCCCATTGAGTTTTCCTCAAGCATAGGTGTTGTTTGAGAATATAGGTGTTGTTTGAGAATGTGTTGTTTGAGAATAATTCATTCCATATTGGTCTAGCTTCTTTGATATAATAGCTATTTGGGCATCTAAAATTGAAATAGCATCAGAATCATATATACTAGCTACTCTTTTTGGATTTACTCTTTCAGAAGGCCATTGAAAATTGGTAGTAGCCATCTCTTCAATTAATGAATATGCTTCATCGACTTCATCACAAGAACCATCGTCATAAAAAAACAAAGAAGATAAAGAGCGTCAATTATCGATCTAAGAGATCCAAGGGTAGGATAGGGGCTGCCTCTACTAAGTTTGAATTATTAACCAATCTGGAATCCTCGAACCCTTGACTTTGTATGATTATCTTTTTGTCGCTCCAAGTTCTTATGAATATAATTATTGTGATTTCAAACTGACAAAGAGATGTGATATCATTTCTAAACTTAGCCATTTTTTAAGGTGGGAAATATTTAGATAAGAATTTTGTAATAAATCTCCCCATGTTCTGATAGATTCAAATGCTAATGAGTTTAACCACATCTTAGCTTTATCCCTTAGTGAAAAAGGAAAAAGTCTAAGCCTGACAGCATCATTTCACACTCCATCATATTTAAATGTAGCACACAGTTCTAAAAAATTAGCAAGGTGTAAATTAAGATCTTCAAGAGGTGTTTCTCCAAACTGATTGCTTTGTACCATTTAGATAATAGTAGGTTTAAATTCAAATGAATTGGCAGCTACAATAGGATTTTGGATAGTTAATTGAAGTTCATCTGCTATCGGATTGTTGTAGGAGGATTAGCATAATCCCTTAAATGTCTCTGATGATGTTCATTTTCATTTCCAGCATTACTCACATTGCAATTCATTTTGCTAAGGTGGTCTTTCTCTTTTTGTTATTTTTAAAATTTTCTAATAGTTCTTTCTAACTCAGAGTCGTAAGGTACTAAATTTTCAGATCTTACACTACGCATAAACTGAATAGAGCAAGTAATTAAAATAAGCAAACACACTAAAATATTCAAATTAAATTACAAAAACTCTTTTATATATATATATATATTTTAAAATAAAACAAAATACTAATATTTTCTATTACTTCTCCAGCAATGACGTCAAATACTTAACACGAGATTTTGTATATGCAAATATTTAAGAAGTTGACACCACTCAATGGCACCAAAAACATGATGCAGACATATTATAATAAATATGCAATATAATCCCAACAAAAATACTTTTTATAAAAATTATTTATCTTTAAAAAATATTTTTAAACTGCCAAATCTATTTTAATATCAACGCAAGTATACATATCATTCAAGCAATAAAAGGCTTTAATGGAGTCCTAGATATCGATCCCACAAGAAAGTTGGAAAATCCTAAAGTAATTATGAAAAATATATTATAACTAAAACAAAAAAAAATAGAAGTAAAGTGCGAAGTTTGAAAATGGACTACTTAGGTGAATGCTAATTAAAATGCAGATGTAAGACTACAGAAATTAAACTAAACTAAATACTAAAATTTTAAAAGTAAAATTTCAAAAATTAAACAATGTTTTTAATGTGATGAAAAGTTCAAATTTAAGAAAGCATCCTTCCCCTTTATAATGAGCATATGGTTTGTGAAAAAATTGAAATCATTTGAAAATATATTTAAAAATGGTTTTGTGCCATATAGGAGTAATTCTATTCTTTACCCTCTTCCGAGTGCTATGAAGAACAAAGACTAATCCAAAGTTTGGTCCCTAATTCCGTGGTTAGGCTGGGAGGATACCGGCTACCACTCCAGAGCTCTCACTACTCCCTCCCTTAAGGGCTAACAATCTGACATTAGCTTCCAATCAACTGAACTAAATTGGGGGTTTTAATCTTTCACCTTAAAATCTCCAATTTTGCATCCAATAAAGTATATTTCCCTATTTATTTGCATCCAATCCCATGGATGACATACTCTCCCATGAAATTAAATGTTATTCTCCCTATGTTGTAGAAATCATATCTCATTTAATTGCAATTTTTGGCACATATGTCTCTCAACGGGTTTTAACATTTCAGATCAAAAATTAAATGAAGATCGGAGTTCAAGTTATCACAAATTATTATCATTTAAAACTATGGAAAACAAAATCTATTCTTCATAAAAACATATCTCAAAGTAGGGAGAAGAATAAAGAAAACTACTCAGAATTCATGAGAAGGATACAATAAAATATGAATTTCATATATAAAAATGAGTTTGCAAAATAAGAGAAATAAAAATAAAACTTATCTCACAATCATTCTCAAACAAATCCATAGAAGTTCTCTCCAAGCCTTTCTCTCTTTACAATCACTTCTAATTCTGTCTTAGAAATGTAGTGAAGAAGAAATTTCTCACCTTTCCTCTCCTCTTACAATCCTAGAAGAAAATCTCCTCTTCTCTCTCTCTCTAACTCACGTCACTTTCTCCCTCTCTCCCACGTCACATACACAAGCCTCCTCTTCTCTTCTTCTTTTATTCTTGGTTGTCTCCTTTGGAAAAGAATTCAAAATTCCCTCCAAAGGTCAACTCGTTTGAATTCAAAAGATGTATCATTTGATCCAAGAGTCATATCCCTTCATAATCTTTTAAAAGTGTCTAGATGCATTGAATTACTCCATAAGGTTTGTAGAACAAGTGTCCTTTTGAATTTCACGCACAAATTCATCTCAAACTGCCTTACTTTGAAAAAGACATCCTTGGCGCCTCATGCACCGATCTGGCGCATCATGCACCAGTTCTCTGAATTTTGGCATATCATGTGGCGATCTGGCGCATGATGCGCCAAAATCCAACATTAGCTCTTTTGCCTCCAAATTTCGTCCTTTTTTGCAATTTTTGCTTTAAATGCCTAAAAATAATATACCTGTAATAGAAACACAAAATACTCTTCTTTAAAGTGCAATATCACCAAAAATAAACATAAAATAGGTATTTGAAACAATATATTATTTTGGTGTATCAATGACTCACAAAAAGATCAGTAACATCATTGTTCAATTTGATCATCTGGATTGGACGATGAAACAACAATTAGATCATGTTGTTGTACTCCTTGATGCACAGGTCCGAATGCACAAGAAGAATTGTTTGATCAAGGAAGATTCTGTGGAATTCCCAAATTATCCCTTCTACAACTTGTACGTGCATCATTTTCTTAATGATATTAAAAACGTAGATAGTGAGGTTGATGATAATATGTAGTGGATTTTTCATATTAACTTTTATGTGTGCTTGTAAATTTTTTGTTCTGTGGAGCATTAGCTTTGATGTGTGCTTATAGGCCTTCTAATATTTTGAGTCTTTGGTAATTAGTAGTTTGTGAGTGAATTTAGAATTTATGTTTTAAAAGTCGTGAGTGACTTAAAATGTGTGTTTGTATGAGGTTTGGATTTATATTTGATTTTAAGTGATTGTTGGTGTTTGTGAAACTTTGATGTTGGAAGATGTTTAAACTTGTTGAATTTGTCTTACTAGTGTTCGTAGTGCCTTGGAGAGCAGTGCTTGTTATTAAAACTTAATAAAAAGGGAAAAAAATCTTGGGCACTGGCACCTAGGCACGAAAACCTGACCCCTATGCACCAGAAACCCGAGAACCTGGCACTTAGTTACTAAAACTAAGTGCATAAGCATCGGTTCAGCTGAAAGGCTGAATTAGGCTAAAAAACTTGATTTTTGCCGAAAAAATCATCTTCTTCCTCCTATTTCATTGTGAAATAGAGTGTGGGGATTTCTTAGGGCTTCTCAAAATCTTAGTTTTTAGGGAGATTTATTGGATTGGAAACTTTGGATTTGATCTCCTAAATGTAAGAGCTTCACTTAAATGTAAAAGAAAATTTATTTTCTCAATGGATTCTTCTCACATTGCTCAAATGCCAAAATTTTGAATTTTTGGAAGAATGAGTGATGAATCCATGGTGGAAAGATTCTTACCTTAGAAAAATGTTGTTGGGAGCTTAAGAAATTATTTTGAATTTATATGGAATTTTTCTTGAATTTTTTATAGATTATGGTTCCTAAAACTAAGAGAGGAAAAGCATAAAAAGAGTTTGATTCTAGGAAATTTGTCAATATGAAAGCTCAGTACAAATACAATGATGTTCTTGCTAATAAGAAGTTGATTTGAGAGAGAACTTTCTTCAATCCTGAAGGAGCTGTTGAAAGTTTAATTATGACCCGACATTGGGAAAGTTTTTGTTACTTCACCGTTGTGGCAATAATATTTATTTTATGGGAATTTTATGCCAATTTCTGTAAAGCCTTTGATTGTCAGATATATGTTTGAGGAAGAAGAGTGGAGTTTACACCTGAGCGTATCAATGCTCTGTACAAGTTGCTAAATTTTTTTAACAACGATTGCTCATTATTTGAGTTTATCAAATCACATTTAGATGAGGTGATTGCATTTCTTACAGAAGGTAGGGGATTTTGGAAACTTAAGAATGACCATAAGATAAACTTCTCTACTTTAATGTTAAATGCACCCACCAAGGCCTGACACTATTTTATTTGTGCACAACTTCTTCTGTCCAATCATCTTAGTGAGGTTACTGAGAACTTCTGCATTCAAAACAATATTAGATCTTTAATTGATTAGAATATTTCTTTTAGAGGTGGAACCACTGGAGGTTCAAGTTATGCTGCCCTGATTTTTACTTTATGTAAGCAATTTATATGAACTGCATGCTAGATTGAGATGTAAGGGTGGATGTTTAGATATTCCTTCGAACTCTACTTCTAGACCATCTACCTCAGGTACTGCTGCTCAATCTTCAGCCACTTTAGAAGATCTTCACAGTGATTATCATGCATTGACGCATGATATTGCTTATCTACAAGGTAAAGTGACTGATATTGATTATAAGATTGATCATGTTCAAGGATATTTGAAACTCAAACATGATTATGATATGAGTTTCAATACATCTCCAATTTGTTTTCTTCAAGGAGATCTTCATGTTCAGTTTCCATCAAATCCTCCATTTCTAAACTATCAACCACTGAATTATATGGAAGAGGATGAGGAGACTGATGATGAGACAGATGGAGATGATTAGGAATAATTTCTATATTATCATTATGTGTAATGTATCTTTAGATGTATTTAAGTTGTTAGATGTTCTAAACTCTTTGGTGTAGTAAATGTTATTGTGGATTTGTTTGGGTTTTCACTAGTTTTTTATGCTCCTTATTGTTTGTGTTACTACACTACTGATTTATTTACTATACTAGTGTTGTTATGCATGTTTGTTAAGTTTAGAAAACTTCTATACTTAACAATTTCTTATTTTTATATACATATTAATTAAGCTCTATTGCTGTTGTATACCTATTCTTAATACCTACTTACTTTCATGTTAAACCCTTTATAAGAAAATCATTTTCAAAATTTTCTTCCTACTTTTATATTTTCTATTTTAAATGTTTTAACCTGTTAAGAAAATTTAAGTTTGGGGGAGCAAGAAAAACTTTTGAAAAACATAATTTTATTTGTCGTTAAGAAGTTATATTCAAATAAAACATCTTTTTAAAGTAATTTGAGGTAGGTGGTGTTATTTTTAGAGAATTGTATTTTTTTGATTCTATAGATGTTGTGGTAGACTTAAGTAAATTTTTGGTGATAAATGTTAGTTCTAAGAATTAAGATATTAAGTAAAAGAGAATTGGATATGATTTTAGTATATGAAGTAAAAAAGAAATTATTTTTATTCAAATACGGAGGATCTAAGATCTGTACTTTAAAAAATTGAGACTCTATGAAAAATTATTTTTGAAAACTAATATAAATTATCAATGGTAAAGAAAAATGATAAGTTTTTATCTTTAAGAGCAAGATAGTGAAGTTTAAAATCATTAAAAGCTGATCCAAAAATAGTCATCATCACTGCTTGAAAATGGTTCTGAAAGTAAAAAAAGAAAAGAAAATGAAAAAGAAAAGAGAAAGAAAAAAAAAGTATATGTGAAAGTGAGGAGAAGCTTGAGGGATGCTTAATTAAAAATTGTCTTCACTTGAATCATCTTAAAGAAAGATGCTTTTTTTACGGTTCTGAGCTTTTATTTTCTTAAAAGTATTAGTTTACCTTTACTAGTATAGTTGTCTCAAATTCTATCTATTATTTTCCTGAGATCCCTATGCTTTTCAGACTACAATTAATTTTTGAAATGAATAGAAAATTAGAATTCTTGCATTTGATTACAAAATATTCTTATGCCTTATTTCTAGCTTAAATTACTAAGATTTTTCTAAATTCATGACTACCATTTACAGGACAAAACTATAGAGTTCTTTAATGAAACCCAATACCACTTGTTAACATATTTAATTTTTCAAAAGAAATAAATTACTTCAGGACAAGTAACAATTAAGTTTGGGGGATTTTGAAATGCCTAAAATATGATACTTTTATTTTCACATTTAATGCCTATTTATAATGATATTACACTTTAATGAAAAGTATTCTTGATGTTTTTTGTTATAGGTACATTAAATTGAGCAAGTGGAGCAAATGGAATGAAAATAAAGCAAGTTAGAGCCAAGAAAAGCAATGTGTCCAATTTTGACCTGGCGTCTAGGCCATAGAGGCGGTTATATAAAAGATTCAATGGACATGGAAGAATTTTGAATGGGTGCTTGAAGTAACTCTTAGTGATTTTGAGAGCTCTATTTAGACAGACTTTTGAAAATATAAAAGGAGGTTGTTTTAGAAGAAAGGAGAGTTTTTTTATAGAGAGGGGAAGTCTTCTTAGAGAGCAGAAAGTCTTGGAGGCTTGCTTAAATTTGGATGAGAAGAGGAGAAGTGAGAGATATCTTATTCACTATAGTTCTATGTGAGATTGGAGTGGAATGGTAAGGATGGTGAGTGATTCAAAGAAACTAGAAGGATTGTTTGGGAAGGAGTTTAAGAATAGTAGTGTATTTTATTTATTTTACTTAGTCTTGTTTTATAAAATTATATTTATCTATAAAATGATGTGTTGTTGTTTCTTCACCATGGGATCAGAGTAGTTTTCTTTGTCTTTCTCCCTGAAATGAGGAATAATTATGTGTAGGAATGAAGATTAGGAAGAATGCTTTTAATTCCAAAAATTGTGGTGATTTAAATTATATGCTTAATTTACTTATCAATTTGGCCATTTAATTTGTTAAAATTGGTTGTGAAACATTGTGACCCGAAAATGCTTATGTTTTCCTCAACAAAGTATGGATTGCATTTAGTCTCATGAATGAGAATGTTGTCCATGGGGCAAATAAATAGGGAAAGAAAGAAGATTTGATGGGTGTAGAATTGGAGGTTTTAGAGTGACAAACTAAAGTTTCCAAATTGGTCTAGATGCTTGGAAACTAAAGTTAGATGTTAGCCTTTAGAAAAGGGATAAGTGGGAACTCTAGAGTGACAACTAGTATCTTCCCAGTCTAACCACGGGTTTAGGGACTAAACTCCAGATTAGTTATTTTTTTATGCATTCGAGAGAGGTAAAGAATAGGTATGCTTATCTTTGGCAAAATAAATCAATTATATTTAAAATTATTTAATTTATAAACTGATTCTAAACTCATTGCAAGGGGAAGGATGTTTTATATAAATTTGAGCTCTTTTACACATTATTAGTTTAGAGTTACTTGGTGGTAACTTTACATTTTAGCCTTTTTAGATTGTCTTGCATTTACATTTTGAATTTGCTTAGCATGCTTAGCATTTGTTTTAATTCTGTAGGTGATCCCGATGAAATATAGTTGTGTAAAATTTATAAAGTTGACTTCGCTTTACAACGGTGCCAAAAAATTGATGTGGTATTTTAGTAATAATAACATTAAGCACTTAGGATTGAGATTCTACCTAAGTATACCTATCGTTATCAAGTAATATAAGACATTCTGTTTAAGTCCCAAATATCGATCCCATAAGGAAGGTTTAAATTTGGGAAGGTTTAAATTTGAAATGATAAATTAACTAGAAAATTCACAGAAATTAATTGAAATTACTGTCACTAATTTTTAATGTGTAAGATACTAACAAAACTAAATTATTAACTACTAGAAAAAATTAAATGCAGAGTTTAAAAACAGTATGAAGTTTTCCTATATAAAAAAACATCTTTCCCACTACAATGAGCTTTTTGGTGAAATGAGATTAGATAAATGGTTTAGATTTGTATTGTGCCAGATTTGTATTGTGCCAAATAGTGCCAAATAGGAGAAATTTTAATTCTCTACCCTGGGTCAGTCTTATAGAAAATCATTGGCTAATCTTAGGTTCATTCTCTAAATCTATGGCTAGGCTAGGATGATATATGCTCCCACTCTAGAGCTCCCACTTCCCTTCCTATGAAGGCTAACTATCACCTTAGTTTTTAAACACTAAGATTGAATTGTGGAATTTTAGTCTGTCACCCTAGAAATCTCCAATTCTACACCCAACAATGTATATTTCCCTATTTTATTGCACTTAATTCCATTAACGAAATACTCCTTCATGGACTTAAATGTGATTCTCACTGTGTTGTAGAGCTCATACTCAATTTCCTGGATCATATGTTTCATAACATATTTTAATAATTCAATTGGCCAGATTGAAAAGTAAATTAAGAGTGGAGTTGAAAAACCATCACAATTTATTTTAAATTTTAACATTGACACATCAAATTTATCTCTTCATTTCATCATATCTTTGTTAGCTTTAGTGTTTAGTAGGGAGAAAAATAAAGGAAACTATTCAGACTTCATGAGAAAGATACAAAAAAACAGAAATTTCATATATAAAATAAAGTTCATACAACAATAATAAACAAACAACACTTATCTGAAACGTTTTCTCAAAGCAAATCCCTTGTACCCTCTCTTAGGAAATGTAGGAAGAAGAAATCTCTCACTTCTCTTCCTCTTCGACACTTCTTAAAGAAGAATTCACACTTAAAATCACCACAAAAACTCAAAATTATAAAGACAATAACTAACTAAGTGTGTGGAAAGGCATAGAATGTAGGCGTGCGAAGAGGAAAACTGAGTGAGTGGAAGGATATGAAATGGTGTGAAGGGGGGGCATTTCTGATCAAATTTTGACCTTAAATAGAGCCTAGGATCGGTTCTCCAATAGATGTATCCAAAAACTCTTCAAAAAACATCCAAATTCGTCAAATCTTCTAGAAACAAGGTCTGCATCGACACTTGAGCCGTCGGCGCCAGTGGCCATTTAATTAATCCGTCTTCTCTGTCTGGCACTATCGATACTGAATAATTTTTTTAAATTCCTCATTTTTACTCCAAATTTCATCCTTTTTGCTTCCTTTTTGCTCCAAGTCCTAAAAATCAATAGCCTGCAAAAAAAGCAGAAAAAAATAACTTCCATTAAAGTGCATTATAACAAAAAATAAGTATAAATATGGGTCTAAAATGCATATATTTTTGGTGTACCAAAATCCCCTAAACTTAATGTTACTTGTCCTCAAGTAACTCACTTACTACATAAAAATATGACTCGTGGTAAAGATTTCAACTTCTAGATTTCCATATCTTAGTCCACTAAATATAATAGTATAACTTAAGAAAAAATTATAAAATAAATCCAATTAATACTAAAGGTATAAGAATATCTAGTAGTCAAGTCTTAAGATTTTTTATTCTCTATTATTTTCAAGGAAAATTGTAAATTATTCAAATTAGAGCCACTTAGAATATCCATATGAAAAAGAACTTCATGAAACTTTACTAGTAAATATGCTAATATTGAAATATAAGTTTAGAAAATGTAGTTAAGCCTTCTTATTTAAGTTGATTCAAGTGAAACCAATTTTTAATTAGGCTCTCCTCAAGCTTCTCCCCACAATTTTTCTTTTTCTCTTTTCTTTTTCAAGATCATTTTCAATCCTTTTTCTTTTATTTTATTTTCTTTTTCTTTTCTTTTTTCAGAATCATTTTCAATCTTTTTTCTTTCCTTTTTTATGTGAGGAATACTATATCTGGATAGCTTTTAATGATTTTGAACTTCACTATCCTTTACTTAAAGTTAAGAATTTTTCACATTTCTTCACTATATAAATTTATAATAACTTTAAAAATTTTTCCAAAAGTTTTAATTTTTTCTTCTTAGATGAATTTCTAAGATTTTTTATATTTCAAAAATATAAATTCCTTTACTTAAAATAAAATAGAAAAACATAGTCTTATTTAATCATACCAAATATCTTAATCTCTAAAATTAATCTATATTATTTAAAAATTTTTAATTAAGCTTACTATATATTTAGAAACATAAATATAGTTTTCTAAAGTTACCCTTGAATACCAAAGGTCATGGAAAAAAAATTTAAAAATATTTTGAAAATATAAGTAATTGAGGACAAATAAAATTAAGTCTCTTTTCTTTTAAAAAGAAAATTTTCTTCCCCCACAAACTTAAATTTTTAAAAGATTTTAAATGAGAAACTGAAAAATAAAGGGTGAAAGAAAGCATTTAATACATAAAAAAAAGAGATACCTGTTGAAGGTTCTGATTTGAAATTTAACTCTGAAATATTATAGGTGCTAATATGAAAAGCTACAAGACTTAAAACATTAAATAGCACATAATACATATAAAAATTTGCTGAGAAAGAGTTAACTACAATTACATCCAACAAAGTACTAAAAACTATTAACTTCCAACAGTTTCACAAATCTACAGTACACAATACAACATACAATTAAAATAAAGTATCTCAGTCCACAAACAATCAGTTTAATAATAAAGTACAACTAAACATAAACTAAACATAAATCTAACTAAAGCATCACCAATCATTGTCTTCCAATCATTGTCTTCTAATCATCGTCTTCTTCCTCTTTTTCTTCCACATCGAAATTCTATGCTGATGTAGATTAAAAACAGGGTGAGTAGGAAACTGAACTGAGTGATCACCCTTCATATATTTGATCATTTCAACATCATAAGCAGCATCATATTCAAACTTTTTTAGTATCAAATTATCATTGCGAGCATGCATGGCCTCCATATTATCCATTCTACTATCTAGTCTTAAGATATCTCCTTGTGGGACCATCATATGCTCCATAAGTTCATGAATAGTAAGGGTACTAGAAGTACTTGAAGTAGAATGAATATCCCTAGTCCTACTTCCAGATCTCCATCCAACATGAGAATTGTAAGTCTTTATTTTGGTAGGCTCAATAGGTTTTGGAGGTTCAATCCTCTCCTCATCTGCTCTATAATCAACTCCTACCTGTTCACATAGTGTGAAGATCAGTTCACGGTGAGCTAAACCACCAGTGGTCTCTCTCAAAGCTATAGATCAAGTGTTCTTATAAATAGTAGAGCCTACATTTATCCTCATCACTTGCTGGATACTAGAGTTCAAGATAGATCTACTTTTTGTTAACCCACTATGATAGTTTGTTGGTATCATTCTTCTAGAAATAAAATAGTGTCAGGCATTAGATACTACATTTAACATAGAAACAAGAAAGTTTACTTTAACACAATTCTTCATTTTATAAGTTTCTCTTCCATCAGTAAGAAAATAAATAACCTCATCCAAGGCCTCATTCATAGCAAAAAATGATTTGTATTGGCAGTTGTACACATCTTCTAACTGATAAAATTCATTATCTTCTTTGGAGTAAACTCCACTATTTTACCTCGAAAAAACACATAGTCTTCAGAAGTTTCCTTGAAATTGGCATAGAACTCCATCACTACACCAATAATCGATTTGGTAGTAAAGTAGCAAAAATTCTCCCACTGTCGAGCATTGACTAATCTTTCAACTTCTCTGCCCATATTTTTTAATCATTGATCCGGAATCAATTTTTTAGTTGTAAGTAGACTATTCAAGCAAATGTTGGCCTTGTAGTTGACAAACCTTTGATCATGAAAATCTACTTTTCTCTTTCCTTTGCTCATTCTAAGTGCCATGGTAAATCTAATAAAATTTGATAAATTCAAAATAAATTCCCAAAAATTCCAAAAATCACAATGTGGAACGTTTTAAACTTTTATCTACAAAGTAAGAGTTCTTCACCAAAGGATTTTCTCAAAATCGATTTTCTCACCAAAGGATTTTCTCAAAATCTTCAAAAAATTCTCAAAATTTTGGATCTCGGCAATGTAGGATTAATCTTTGGTTAAAATAAAAAATTTTGAGTTCAAAGTGTAGCTCTTACCTTGAGAAGATGAAATCCAAACTTCGTTTGCCTTAAAATTGCCACAAATCTGAGCTAGGTGCAAAAACTGGAGGTTGAAGGTAACTCAAAGGTTAAAAATGACATTTTTTTTTGCAAATCTTGAATTTGAAGGGTGTTTGGGTTGGTTCGGGTTGAGGTTGCGATCGACGCCCATGTCGGGACCATCGACGGCAGTGGCAAAAAAATTCATAGTTTGATTTTTTTAAATTTCAATCTCTCTCAATTTACTCAAAAGTTTATTTAGTCTTTTTGAACATTGATTTTCATCTTAAAATAATGTCACAAATAAGCATTTTCATAAATAACACTAAAATAACTTTTATATATAAAAATACATTTTTCACAAATACATTTTTGTAATCACACTTCTACATCCTTAAAACAAACTAAATTATAATTCAACGTCGAAATCAAGCCACAACACTAGAATGCTGACACAAAACTATACACAATTAAAGTTAAAAGAGTTCTAATGCAAAGTAAAGTAAATCAAATCCACACAATTACATTAAAAACATTTGTATTTTAAACTAGTAAAGAGTCCAACTTCTTCAATTATTCTGCCTCATCTTTAGTACTTTCTCCTCCTCTAATATCTCCCATAGACTAGTAATGGACATACAAATTGTAGAAGGGTCAGTACGGGAATTGATCGGTCAAATTTTCATCGATCCATCCATTTTTCTTGAACATGTGCACCAATCCTGTTTCAATTGTCCCAGTATGATCAAAGTTCTCCTTCATTCTCTAATCTAGGTGATAAAAAAGGTTGTTAAGATTTCTTATTTCATTCGTAATACTGAAGTTCTCTTTCTATTTTCTTATTTTTCTTCTCCAAAGTCATTGAACTTCCAACTGTTGGTGGCATCAATGGTCTTGAAGCGTGTGATAAATGATCTAAAATAACATCTAATGCTTCATTTCCATTCTCTAAACAATTGCCATCAATAAGAATCATGGGATCCCAAGGTAATAAAATTTTTTCCCATCTTTCATATAGAACTTGAGATTGACTGTAAAGTAGGAAAATTGTAGAAGGATGCAAAATTCCATATATTAGCCCATTCACAATAATAACCATAACAGATTTGAAAATAATCGACCCCACATCAATAGGTTTTTCCATTTGAATGTAATAATTTAAAATGACACTTTCTTTTGTAACTCTACTAATCTTTATGGTAGCGACTAATTTTGTCGATATGAAGAAATATCATTGTTTTGAAATTGGATTAAGCAGTGAAGTAGAGAAACTAACGTATCCCTCATCTCTGATTTCCCAATTATCATTTTCATCAGCCAGAAAATTATAAACTTCTTGCATCATATGCCTTGTTGGGGTAAAACTTGTATAATGACAGATTGGAACATTTTCTATCATTTACAAATCATTAATCCAAGCTGGAGTAAATGGTACAACCTTACCTTGAATGAAGACAACTCCTTGGGTAATTTCATGTAAGAATTAAATGTGAGTTAGCATAGAACTCCTTTACTATGGGTACTACAACTGCAGTGGTAATGTAGCACAGAACTTCCCAACGATTCTGCACAATGATTTTCTCAATTTGTGAACTTGGATTACATAATTCATGGTTGAAAAAGCCTCTCTCCCTGAAAAGTCTATTCTTTGTGATGACTTTGTCGTATAATCTCTACACGACAAAAATAATAAACTTTATTCTATTGAAAACTCCATACTTTGAAGTATTTCTAGAATTAGAAGCCATGGAATTCAAAATTAGGAAGTTTCTGGATGTCCAAGGCAGTTTTTAGGACTAAAAACACCTCTCGACGGTTATTGAGGAGCGAAATCCCGCCAAAGTCTGCCATATTCGCTCTGCACATGCAAAACTGCTCAAGACACCGTCGGCGCTCTCGATTGCGCTGTCAGTGCCATGGTCCATTAGGCAGGCGTCGTCGGCGCCAGAGGCCAAATTCATGTCTATAACTTTTTTTTTCAATTTGATTCCAAATTTTCCTCCAATACTAATATTTATCTTAATTTATGATATATATATAATTGTGTAGGACTTAAAAATACTATTATGTCCTAATACATAAAAACACTTATTAAAAAATACAGTAATATATAGATATATAAATTTATATATGGGTTGCCTACCATAAAGCGTTTGGTTTAACATCGTCAGCCCGATGTACCATTTGTTTAGTTTGGTTCATTTAACAATAAAGCTTCTTTAAATTATGGTATGCGTCCCTCATAATAATGTTTCAATTGATGCCCACTAAACTTAAATATACCGGTGGAATATAGTTGTGTAAAATTTATAAAGTTGACTCTGTTTTACAATGGTGCCAAAAACTTGATGTGCTATTTTAGTAATAATAATGTTAAGCAAGTATACATATCATTTTCAAGTAATATAAGATTTTTTGTTTAAGTCCCAAACATCGATCCCACGAGAAAGATTTAAATTTAAAATCATAAATTAATAAGGAAATTCACAAAAAATCAATCGAAATTACTGTCACTAATTTTGAATGTGTAAGATACTAAAAAAACTAAATTATTAACTACTAGCAAAACTTAAAAGCAGATTTTAAAAATAGTAACTAATAAACTATGTTTATGTGATGAAGTTTTCTTATATGAAAAAGCATCTTTCCCGCTAAAGTGAGCTTTTGGTGAAATGAGATGAGATAAATGGTTTAGATGTGTATTGTCCCAAATAGGAGCAATTTTAATTCTCTACCCTGATTCAGTGTTATAGAAAATTATTGGCTAATCTTAGGTTTAGTCCTTACATCCGTAGATAGGCTAGGAGGATACTGGCTCCCACTCTAGAGCTCCCACTTCCCTTCCCCTAATTCCGTGCATAGGCTAGGAGGATACTGGCTCCCACTCCAAAGCTCTCACTTCCCTTACCCTGAAGGCTAACTCTTGCTTAAGTTTTTAAACACTAAGATGGAATTGGAAATTTTTATTTTGTCACCCTAGAAACCTCCTATTATACACCCAAAAAAGTATATTTCTCTATTTATTTGCACTTAATTCCATGAATGAAATACTCCTTCATGGACATAAATGTGATTCTCACCCTGTTGTATAACTCATACTCCATTTCCCGGATCATATGTTTCACAACATATTTTAATAATTCAATTGGCCAAATCTAAAAGTAAATTAAAAGCGGAATTGAAAAACCATCACAATATATTTTAAATTTTAACATTTGCACATCCAAATTGCACATCCAAATTATCCAAATTATCTCTTCATTTTACCATATCTCAGAGTAGGGAGAAAGATAAAGGAAACTACTAATACTTCATGAGAAAGATAAAATATAACACAAATTTCATATATAAAAGAAACTTCATACAATAATAATAAACAAACAACACTTATCTGAAACTCTTTCTCAAAGCAAATCCCTTGTAGCCTCTCTTAGAAGATATATGAAGAAGAAATCTCTCACTTATCTTCCTCTTTAACACTCTTAGAGAAGAATTCACACTTAAACTCACCATAAAAACTCAAAACTCTAAGAAAAATAGATGACTAATGGACTCTAAATGGTTGTGGGGAATGTGACGTGCGAAGAAGAAAACTAAGTGAGTGGAAGAACGTGAAATGCTGCGAAGAGGGGCAGTTTCTGATCAAATTTTGGCCTTAAATAGTGCCTAGGGTCGGTTTCCCAATAAGTGCATCCAAAAACTCTTCAAAAAGCTTCCAAATTTGTTGAATCTTCTAGAAACAGGGTTTGCACCAACATTGGCGCCGTCAGCGCTAGTGGACATTTAATTAATCTGTTTTCTCTGTCAAACAGCACCTTCAGCGCCTAGTCTGGCGCCATCGGTGTTGAACAATTTTTTAAATTCTTCATTTTGGCTCCAAATTTCATCCTTTTTGCTTCCATTTTGCTCCAAGTCCTAAAAATTAATAACCTGCAATAAAACACAAAAATACCTTCCATTAAAGTGCAATACCTTCCATTAAAGTGCAACCTTCCATTAAAGTGCAATATTACAAAAAGTAAGTATAAAATATGGGTCTAAAAATGCATATATTTTTAGTGTATCAATACGATTAGGTAATACACAAAAACTTTTTATCATTTTTTATATAAGTTAACTACAGTTTATAGAGAGTTTTACTAATTTCATATGATAAGAGTTTTGTCTATCCTTTTGGGATCGATACTTACAACTCACTTAGAGAAATATATTACTTGAAATGATATGTTTGCTTATATAGTACCTTTAGTTCGAAAATCATTTTATCACCTTTATATAATAATTAATTTTACACACTATTTGGTAAATATAAATTGGGTCAAGCTTTTAGCCATCTTTTGGATGCTAAATTACTACATAATTGTGGGTTGGGTCAGTTCTCTATCCAATGAGGACGATGAACCGATGTTGTATATTTCTGTGCATTAGAAATAGACTACAAAGAATAAAACAAATCATCAAACAGTGGGGCGGGGAGCAAAGGATCGCGGGATATTGTGACAACCACGTGGAAAGCGCACTCAATCACAGAGCATCGTGTAGACATTCAACATCTCCAAGGATCTAGCCAGTGCTATGTGGTTAATTAATTAATTCAGGTTTTTTGAATTATTTAAGTCCTAAAAATAGAATACAACTTTAAAATTTTCTAACTTTGAAAAAAGAACCACAAACCTCTAAACTCAGACAATGGAAGAGAAAATAATGGAAATAAAATTGAAAATAAAAAAAATATATTTAATTTTAAATTAATGAAATACTCTAGAGAGTAATTTAATTATTAAAAATTAAAGTTAAGCTCAATAAGATATGAAAAGTTCAGGGATTCTTCCCTCTACCCTTGGAAACTTTCCCTGATTTTTCCAAGATCATGGGGCTACATTAACAGATAAATGATTAATTTTCTACCAAATTTGTAATTTTTATAAAAAATAAGTATTAAAAATAAAAAAATTTTAAAAAAAAATGGAAGTGAAAAAGAAAATTTAGGGTAGTAAAATTATGTCCTAAAATGATAATTTCCACACTTGAAAATCCTAAACTGAAAAATTCAGAAATTAAGGGTAAAATTATAAAATTTAAATCCTACACTTTGGCCCAAATTGCCTTAAAATTTAATTTTAAATCACTAAATCAAAGCTTAAGGAGCTAAACTAACTGGGGCTTAAGGGATTAACATAATGGTTATTCACCTAACCATGAGATTACCCTTAATGGCTTAGGGCTAGCTCAAGTGGAGCTTGGGTTTGGGTTGGATCTAAACCAACATAGACCTAACCTAAGTGGACTCACAATTGGACCCAATCCTATTGAGGTTAAGTCTAAGCACTAATCAGACATGGCATAGCCCATTTTTAATTTGGGTTTGATTTAGTTCTAGCCCACCTTAGACCTAAAACCCTAATCATCTTTAGGTCTAACGCACATTATACCTAAAACCCTAAACATCTTTAGGTCAAACCCACATTAGACACAAACCCTAAAACTCTTTAGGCCCAACCCACATTAGACCTTACACTATAAACATCTTTAGGTCTAACTATTATTAAAGCTAAACTGTAAACCTCTTTAGGTCTAACCAAAATTAAAACTAACAACCAATCAAAACCTCTTAGGTTTAGCCCAAATTAGACCTGAGCACAAAACCCTTTAGGTTTTACCCACATTAGACCAAAACATAAACCTTAGGACTAATCAACATTAGACCTAACCTAAACTTTAGGTCTAAACCACATTAGAACTAAACATGAGCCCTAATTCTAACCTAACTTAGACCTAACTTAAACGACCTTAGGTCTAACTCACATTAGACTAAACATAAGTCCAAGGTATAACATAACATAGACCTAGATTGAACCCTTTTTAGGTCTAACCCACATGAGACCTAAACATAAATCCTAGGTCAAACCTAACTTGGATCTATCACCCACCACCTATAGTTTTAACCCAAATTGGACCTATATCCTACATGAAACCCTTTAGGCCCAACCTACATTATACCTAAAATATGAGATAACCCTGAGTCTAACTTAACTAAGACTTATACATCAACCATCCTAAGTACCTAAGTTAGACTTAGTTCAACTTAAACTTTTTATGTCTACCCAACCTAGAAATAACTTAAGTCCAACCTAACTTGGACTTGGTCAAACATAAGTTTTCTTGGGTCTAACTTAACTAGACAAAATTCAACTAAATCACTGAGTTGACCTATTGTAACTCGTGTTAACCCAATTCAACTAAATCATCGGGCCAACCTGGCCTAACTGGTGTTAACCCAATTTGACTGAATCACTGAGTCAACCGGACCTAACTAACTTTAAACCAATTTGAATGAACTACCAGATCAACCTGACTTAACTTTGGTTAGCTCAATTTGATTGAATCACTGGGTCAACTTGACCTAACCTAGGTTAACCCAATTAAACTGAATCACTGGGTAAACCCAACCTATCTCAGGTTAACCCAGTTCAACTAAATCACTGGGTCAACCTTACCTAACTCGAGTTAACTCCAAATGAACTTAGTTGACTAAGTTAACCCTAACTAACTCAGGTTAACCCAAGTCAACTATTCCTCGTGTCAATTAAACTTAACTTAGATCAACCAGACTTGAAACTCAACTTTGAGTTTATCTTAAGACTCAAATAAAGTTTAATCAAGGATTAATTTAAGCATAATTTAGCTTATAATTAAAAGAAAACACAAGTCTAAATTAAATTGAACTTCATCCAAGTCTAATTCAACATAAATTTGATTTGACTCAAGGGGTTTAACTCTGATAGGCTCAGCATAACCTAATTTGGTATCAGGTTAACCTGGCTGGATTTAACTTAGCCTACCCCGGACGAACATAAACCAAGTAAGGCTAGTTTGACCCCATTCAAACTAAGTCAACCAGAGTCAATTTGCTTAAAATTTCGTTGACCTAAACAAGTTTGAATGTAATCCAAGGGAAACATATCCCAACATAAACTAACTTGGATTACCTTTAAATGCTTTATGGATCATTCCAACCTAATTTGAGCTAATCTAAACTCACCCTATCTCTGACTGGAGGCTAAAGAGTGTTTCTTATAGGAGAATAAAAGCACACTTAACCTTATTCAGGGGCAATTTTGAGCCAAGGTACAAACCAACCCAAACGAAATGTCATAACATTCACCTTAAAAACCACTATAACCTAAACACAAAAAAGCAACCTAGTTTAAGATGTTATTTTGGAAGAGGCAACCCATGACTATTAACAAATTATCATATGGTCACTTGTGACTAATCAAACTGCAAACCAAAAATAAAATGAAAATATGAAAAAAATCTAATCGACTGATTAGTTTTAAGCAATATAAGATTTTCAACCCCTAATATCTGAAGAAGACTGAAACTTAAATGAAATCATAATGAACGAAGTTCACCAAATGTAACTTGATCCCCGATAGCTAGTCCTACGAGGATCTCTTGGACGATGCAACCAATGTTTGTAGATAGGAATCTTCCAGTCGAAGTAGGTTTAACTGCCTCCCACACTAAGTAGATTGGGGAACTTTATTAGAAAGTCATGGGTTGCATTTGTTCATTTTTCTCTCTTTTATTTTAAGAGTCACTAGCTTGTCAATCATCGCATACTTCCCTTATTCGAATAAATCTTCCTTCCGAATCAAATTTGTAATTCGAAGAGGAGGAGATCCAAATAATAAGAGATATACGACAAAATAAAAAATAAGAGAAAACACAAAATGTGGAGAGCCTACGTGTGGTAAACCTCCCAAGGATAGTTTAAGAGTGTCCTCCCAAACATGATCATGTGAAAGTACCATAAATTGATATCTGCAAAAGAGTGCCTACATAAACTACCCAAAACTAGAGAGTCAGGTGTAAGTGCCTATTATGGGGTCAAGAGCACTCCTAATAGGACGTGTCCTACTTGGTTAATTACATCTTTAGGGGTACCCAAGAACACTCTCAATAAAAGGAGTTTCGCTTATACCATCATTAATTGGGTCAATAGGTACTTAAAGGAATGTTAATTCATGTGAGAAAAGTCCTGATGCTTCAAAGCTCATGCCAAGCCATTGGGTAGAAAGTGAATCTCTCACATTCATTGGCATACAAAGCCCACAAACTAACATAAATCATCTTGATGGGGATATTTCAACACATGAAAATACGCCTGGGCCTTAAGGTCAGAGGACACATGGTCATATCGCAAACGGGTGGCATCCCATCGGCATGAGGCCGTCAAAATGATATCAATGAATTCAATTAGTGATAGGGCTCAAATAGGAAGGTAGAGTATTATTAAAATTTAGAGGTAATTAGAGCGGGGTACCACAGACCCATCATCCACAGCTAGTAAGACCCTAAGTTTACCCATTCATGAAGGTAGTCTACCCAACACGTCTTGAGATCCCTTTTCAACAATCTGTGAATTGCGCTATCTATGAGGGATCTTAGTAGCTTTAAGATCAAAGGAACAAAACTCTATCCTATGACTTAAAGCTGGAACTCCAAGAGATGGGACTTATATCTGCCAAAGTGGTAAGGAAACCTCAAGAAACAAGAGAAGAGGAGGTTCAACTACAAAGCTAGAAACGCTACAAAAAAAGGACTTATACCCGTCTGGGTTAGGGAGCCTTCTAAAACCCAAGGTTCACTAGGGAACCACCTATAAGAAGTTATGTTGGGTCAGTAAAATTGGAGAAGCATGGGGACTCCTTCTTAGGATATGCAAATATGAATGCAGTTATCTAGAGCGGTCCTTAAGTATTGTGGAGGTCCTATTAGTATTTGTATAAAATAAAAGATCAATTTTCTAAAGTCTTAAATATTTTAATCCTAAATTTTAATATTTAGAATATTTTATTTAGGATTTATATGTAGAGAAATTAGGAATTTAAGTCCTAATGAGCCTATATGGCATCATGCGTCAAAGACAAACAAAAAAAATGTTGAAATTATGCAACATACAATCATGCAATATGACAAAAAGATAAGCCACATCAAAATAATAAAAAAGGATAGGGTTGCTAGGCCAATATCCTATCCCCTACAACAAAAAGTTGACCTAAATCCACATATACAAGCCCATTCCTAATTTTATACATCAATGTAAAAATGTAAAATTAAAATATGGGGCATGAGCTTCTGCTTTTGGTCCCCTCCATGTGATTACTGTGCCAAATGCCTCAGTCCCCGTGCCTGTACTTATTTCTGCTACAAGTCTCTCCTATACTTTAAAAAGTATGTAGGAAAGGAAAAGACTCAGTTATGCAAGAAAATAAAAGTTAGTGGGAAAGCCCGCATGAATATGATGTATAATGAGCCATGCCTTATAAGTGGTGGAGCTAAATAGCTCTTGCAAGAAAATGGATTGGAATCATTACTTGCTTCCCTCATAGAGGTACCTATGTGTGCACATAGAGGCATGACTCCCTGCAAAAAAACACCCTAACACACTACCATACATATGAAGCATGCAGTCACACAACAAGAACAATGTAAAAGAAAGGTGCTTGCCTAGGGTAACCAATCCAACAAAGAACATTAACGAGGTATCAAAAAGAATCCCTAGCAGCCTAAATCCTAGCATAGCACACCATCTAATAAAATGTGTCCTAACTTAGTGCTAAAGTGCACGGGGTAAGTATCCTAATGAACTTAGCTCACTACCCATGCAAACATGCACATGCAAGTACAAACTATGAATTGACAGAAGTGACGAGTGTGTCATGAAGACAGTGACTCAAAAAAATTGGGTGCACCATAGAGGTGGCGACCTAAAGGGTGGGTGTGCCATGGAGGCAGTAGCCCAAATAAATGGGTGTGTCCTAAAGGCAGAGACACAAAGGGTGAGCATGTCATGGAGGCAGTGGCTCGAGAAAATAGGTGTGTCATGAAGAGAGTGACCCAAAAAGTTAGGTGTATCGTGAAGCAGTGAACAAAAAGCATGGGTGTGTCGTGGCATCAATGACCCAAAGAAGGTGTGAAAAGGAGGAAGTTACCAAAAGGGGTGGGGTTACCTTGGAGGCAGTGGTCAAAAGAAGGTGCGTCGAGGCGGTAGCGACCAAAATGGGTGGGCTTAACTTGGGGACAGTAGCCAGAAGAAGGTGTGTTGTGGCAGTAGCGACCAAAAGGGATGGGTATGCCATGGCGGCAGTGAACTGAAGGTTTTCCGAGGTAGCAGTGACCAAAAGAGATGGGCATACCGTGGCAGCAGCAGCCCGATGAAGTGTGCCAAGGCGACACTAACCTAAAGGGATGGTTGTGACATGACATTAGCAGCCCGAGGAAGGTGTGTCAAGGTGGCAGTGACCAGAAGCCATGGGTGTGCCATGATGGCAGTGGTCTGAGGAAGGTGTGCTGAGGCGGCAGTGACTAAGAGGGATGGGTGTGTCGTGGTAGTAGCGACCCGAGGAATGTGCATCGAGGCAGAAATGACTAAAGGGGATGGGCATGCCTTGACGATAGTAGCCCAAAAAGGTGTGTTGAGGCAACAATGACCTAGAGATATGCAATATAGGTAGGTGAACATGCATATGCACACACACAATGTGCAGTGGTGCATGTGACCAGTCGATTGGTCCATGGTGGCCTGTCAAACAAAATTACAAGGTTGACCGGTTTGAGGTAGCCAGTCGAACCAAAGTGAGTAGGCTGCTTGGATGGGGCGGCCAGTTGGAGCAAAGTGAGATGCTCACTCGGCCGAGGCAGCCAGTTGGAGTGAAGTTTGATGCTCACTAGGCCGGTTGAAGAAAAGTGAAGTGCTCGTATGCTCCATGCAAAATGCAATACAATCCAAAGCAAGAAAATATATAAACAACCAACCATGCTCGTACAAACAACCTCACATGGGAAACCAAAATTTGACACTCTTGGATTCTCGACATAACTACCTCTAGCTTTGGCATAGCAATGTAGATGGTTTCCCCCTCCGATTTATCATAAGGGTAACTCTCCATCGTTCGTAGGGCAGACTAGCTACAAAGCTTTTTCTGCTCTAGGAATGCCCAAAATTTTATAAGATGGAATAGCTACAAAGCTTTTCCCATCCGATTATATTTAACTAATCCTTCCATGGAAGATTAAGATCGCCAAAGCAGTAGAAAATTGGGATTCCAACCCTTCAGCATAAAGGCCTAAGGCTCACAAAATGGAGGATCACTCAACTTTGAATAGGAGTGGTCACGCATGGGATTCATAAACTACGAATCCTTCTAAGAAATTAATGATCAATCACATAGGCATATCGTCGCGCTAGCTCACACCAGTGTACACAACCTGTGTGGGAGATCTATCCCACATGCCTAGACATCATTAACCCTAAGGTTGACTAGGAGTTTCAGAGAAATCTGACCACCGTAAAGGTTGTAGACATGATCGCTTTTCTTGCTCTAAGCTCGCTCCCTCACTAATTTGACCACGGGACATGTACCTCTCAAAAAATGAGAAGGGAGCTAATGTGAGCCAACGAGACACACTTTCTAGCATATCTCATAATGAAACACAGGAAAAGAAAGAGTGACAGCCAATGAGGTATGCAAAGTATAGAAAATAAACATCATAACGTATGACAATTATACTAACACCTATACCATAGCGAGAAAGGTTGCTCGATGATGGAAAAAATGGGGAACCCACAAAGATACCAAAAGGAAGAAGTGTCGATAGAGGCTTTTCTCACAAGGTGAAAGACATGCACGCCTCCAAAAACAGTGGATCACTCTGGCAAATTTTTTGATTTCTAGAAACATGGAATGACGAGATGAAGGCTAGCTCACCGGCAGTGCACAATGGGAGCGAAGGAAACACATACGAGAGCCCAAAATCTGATGTTATTCTCACTAATTTCTTCTGGCATAAACATGACACCGACGAGGAAAAAATCCAGTAAGGATGAGGTCCAGAGTGTCTGGCTAGTGAAAGGGAGAAGCTCAGCTAACCAAGGAGAATGAGATGCAATAAGTGGCGCCTCGACCAGCGGCTGGAAGCTCAGTGGCTAAAGATCTTTGTGAGGATGGGAGCTAGAGTGGCTGGCGAGTACGCCAAAAATTTTGTCTAGTGTGTGGGGTATGCTCAGTGTCCATATAAGCATAAGAAAGAAAAAAATGTTGGAGAAGAAGAAGGTTGCACTGGTGGGTTCGGCCGGCAGCTAGAGGATGGTCGGTGGCGTTGGCATTTTCAGAGAGGAGGGAGATTGGAGAGCAAGATTTCAGAGAGTAGGCGAGGGAGCTCAGGGAGGTTTTGTGAGATGAAGGAGGAGGGTGTGCAGCTTGAGGAGTGAGGGATGGGCAACAGATAGCATATGGGAAAGGAGGACGTGAGATCATGATAAGTAGATTGGATTTGTTATTTTTTAATATTATAATATATTATATAATAATAATAATAATAATAATAATAATAATAATAATAATAATAATTTAGTTATCATTCACATATTTATTTTCCTGACATGGCCTTGTCTAAAATGAATGTCCCCCTAGGTGAAATTGATGTTCTGGACATAGTCGTGCAGTCCCTCTTGTCATTCAGGTTCGTTCGGACCTTTTTTGTTTACGATGGGCTAAAATGATAATTTGTGCATTTTCAACCCTCTTGTGAAGCTGTAGTGAAGTGGATGTTGTTCTTAGGTGAAATCAACGTTCTGAACGTACTCTCGTGGTCTATTTTGTCATTTGGGGTTATCTAAACAAGCTCGCTGGTGGACCGACAAAATTGAGCCAGTTTCCCGGGCAATGTGACGACTAATATTCATCAATCCAATTGATGTATTCCTACGAGCAAAATGTTAACTAGCTTTTACCTAAGAGAAAACCAAAGCCTAACAAAATGACCCTGGATACGTATCCCTCGACACACACTCAAAGATCTTAGGTTGGTGTCTGAAGTACTTGATCTTACGAAAGGGCAGTAGACTACCTCGAGTCATGCAGATGGACACCCTAAACACTCGTGAAATAAAAAATTGATGCCAACAAAGGATCTCAACAAGTGTGTTGCGCAGTTAGCCTTCAGAATTTTTTTTTAACTTAGAAAAATTGGGAAAAATATTTTAATTAGTCCCAAGTGATCAAGAAACCATTAGGAACATTTTGAAATATTTTTGTGATTTTGGAATTTTTAACTTTTTAATTATTCTTAAGTCAAAACGTAGGCCAAAAATCAAGTATTTTATCAAAAATGACTTATTTTTCCTAAGTGCTTCTGATCACAAAAAACTAAAAAATCAATTTGCATAATTTTTCTAAGTGTATTTAATTTATTATAAATATTTTTGTACAAAAATATGATGTTTCTTAGAAAATCAACTTTAGTGCTTAAACTTAATCAAATAATTTTTAAATTTTTACAGTGGGTTAATATGATGTTTATGCACAATGTAGAATTAATTTTGTTGATTTTTTATTAATATTTAATTTACATAAATTAATACAAAACATACAAACTTACTCAAATACAAAAATGTACAAAATTATTCAAACCATCATAATATTTTTCCCAAGTTTTTCTGACAAAATGAAAGCTAGTAAAATTTATCCCATAATTTTCCAAGTGATATTTCAATTTATATAATTAATTTAAACCAAAATAGTCATCTTAGCTTCAAAATTAGGGTTAGGAACATAGAGATGTCCTCTGATCTTAGAAGATGTCCTATTACCTTGGAAAAATCATGACCTTTGTCATGAGCAACAAGCCCTCAAAATTTCAAGCTATGGCGAGCAATTCTCAGTCATAATGAGTTGAAATACCACAGAGAGTATTTAATTAATAAAAAATCAAAGAGTAAGCAATTAATTTTTATTTTTCATCCACATTATTTTTCTCTATTCACTGAGCAATAGGATATTTTTAATTTCTTTAGATTCTTCTATGAAAAGATATGGATTTTTGAAGTTCAGGCATTTAAATAAATTCAAAAATTCCATATTTTTCTACTTAAACATGCGGCGCTAGCTCATCCTTGTCTGCTCCGCAGTCTCCACGCGACGCTCCACTATTTGACGTCGCCAGCCACGTAGCCACCTTGTCAGCTCGCCTTTTTGTTCCATCCGCTCATCAAACTCCATCACGACCGTTCATTGACTAAACGCGCGGTCACGACATCTATTCATCATCCCCAAATGACCTAACCCAAAAGTCGTCCACACTAAAACCTTAAGATCTCAGTCTAGTCTCAACCAAATCACATGAGGTTTGTTCCTAAACCTTCATCTACTCAAAACAAAGATATTCATATGGCTTATATAGTATGAAATACAACAAATACGTATTGAGAATCAAAATATGCTAGGATTAAGGTTAGAGCTTTATACCTTTGCCTGAGAGAGGAGGCCTCAATCAAATGGTTGTAGCAGCTTTGATTGAGTCCAACAAATCTCCAGATGAACTCTTATGACCTAGTGAATAGTCTAAGTATGATTTTGATCAAGGCCATTTTCAGGTGTTGGTCTAGAGCTAAGTTAGAGGCTATTTAGGATGGGGCTTTTATGAGGAATCTAATCCTCTCACTCAGGTGATGGTGTGGGCACAATTAATGGAACTTGAGTAGACTATGGAGGTGTGGGGAAATATGTCTTGGTTTGGGCTGAAATTTTGAACTCAAAATTTAGCTCTCACATTGGGAACCAGAGGGGGAAAATGGTGGGATTTAGCTAAGGAGTTATTGAAGAGTCTTTGGAAGCAATTGGACAGAGTTTCCCCAAGGAAATTGGCTAGCTCATACTTTGTCCATTAAGGAGGTGGTTTAAATAGAGGGTGAATGGGTGGCTGCATGAGGCAATTGATGGGTGTAAAATAGTGCTTAGTTGGAGGGTAGAAGAATGCCAAAGACCAATTGGAGCTGCTAGGATGGTTAATCATGATTAACCACTAATGGTTTGGTATGATGGCATGATATCTTGGTTTAGGCACAAAAATGATGAAATCCCTTAAATCAAGGTACCATTGGTCCATAACTCATCTAAGGTGGGCTAGGTAAATGTAGTCTGTTTACTAGGGTGTACTTGGTGGTTGTATAAGCTTTGGTTTGATCAAATTGGCATGACTAAATAAATTTTGGTGCATGGGTTCAATTTGGGTCAAATTGGCTTGAAGTTGGGTTTGGGTTGGGCTATTCATGATGTTGGACTCAATTAATTAATCCATAAAGTGTTTAGAAAATATTTGAAGTGATTTTGAAATGATTTGGAGGTTCAATTTAAAGAAATTTAGGCATTTGATCAATTTGGGAATTTTGGGTTAGACTCGTGTTTAGGTTAGGCTAGAGTTGAACTATGTCCAAATTAAGGGTTCAAAATGGTCTAGGGGGATGTTATGAAGAGTTCTCAAAATTAATTGGTTGTAAATTTTGGGATTTGGGTATTCAATTTGGTGACATTTGGAGACATGGCTAAATTGGGGTAAAATTGGGGGCTTTAGATTTAGGTTGAAATTGGGCTCAAAGTATGGGTCAATTGGGTTAAGATTTGGTATAAATTGAGTTTTGTATTAATGAATTTGAGTTTAGAATTGAAATTGGGAGAAATTAGGATCAAATTGATGGACATTTGAGAGGTAATTGGGGCCTATTGGTCAAAATGGGTCAAATTGGACAAATTTGGTTCAATTGACAAGTTCAAATTAGTGTTAGGGACAATTTAAATGATTTTGAAGATTCTGGGAAAGTTTGGATCACCAAGGGTAATTTTGTAATTTTGGCAAATTTGGGGGTATTTTGGTAATTTTGGCAATTTTGAGAGTTTTTAGGCAATTTGGGTGGTTTCAAATGGTTGGAGATGATTTTTGAACAAATTTGGGTATTTTGGCTAAAATTGGGAATTTTGGTCAAATTTAGGGCTTAGAGGTTGGGGGTGTTTTGATAGATTGGGTGGATTTCGGGGGCAAAAGGATAAGTTAGGTATTTTGGTGAAATTGAGGTGCCAACCACCCTATTTGAACAATGGACGAATGGAATCTCCATTTGGCTCCTCTATGCACTGGTCTTATCTAAACCATAGCCTAGGGCTAGAAGGTCTAGCGGACCATCTCCATGAGTCTCCCAAAAGATCAAGGGACCAAAGTCAAGCAAGTTTGGGTTTAGGGTTGTGAGTGAGTGTAAGTGTGTGAAGGTGTGTGCATTATCGTAAGACCAACACCCAGAGTCAATCTTAAGGCTAAGCAATCCTATAGGGACTCCCCTTGAGCTCCCTTATAGTGGCCCCACCTACTAAGTGCTAGGGGTTATGGCCAGTATGTGGAACTTCAAGTTGAGCAAAGATGAGTTTAGAATCTCTAATGGTGAGGGTTATTTTTCTAGTTCTCTAAGAATAGTCAACAAGAAAGTCCTATGGTTAGACCATAGACTACTAAGGAGGAAAAAAACTAGACCTCAACCAAAAGTGAGGTCAATAAAGGGACCCCCAATAGGTGTGGTGTGCCAGAAAAGCACACCACACATATTGCCTTTGACCGAAAGGATCAACAAAACCAACACGATTATCTGAGAGCATACTCACAATATAATAGGAAGGAGTAGAGGGTTTCCACTGGGGAGTAACAGAGACTCTTGCCGGGGAAAAGAAAGGAGATTTCGAGGACAATCGTCTGACAAATTTATAGTCCCATCGAAGATTTGATTTAAATTGAATATCTCAAAAATTTAGTTTGAATTTCAATTTAAAATTTTAAGGAGATGAAATTATGCACAAAGAAACCGGATTGAGTGGAAAACACAAGCACAGAGAAGGGAATAGGTCTTCAAAAGCCTATTTCGAATGCAAAGATGGGAATAAAGCGTCAACGACTTATCCCAAATGTAAAGGTGAGAATAGAGTGTCAGAGGCCTATCCTGAATGCAAAGATGAGAATAGGGTGCAGAGGCATACCGTGAATGTAAATATGAGAATAGGGCATCAAAGGCTTATCCCAAATGCAAAAGATGGGTATAGGGCCTCAAAGGCCTATCTCGAATGCAAAAAATGGGAATAGGGCTTCAAAAGGCCTATCCCAAATGGAAAGAAGGGGATAGGGTATCAAAGGCCTACCCCGAATGCAAAGATGAGAATAGGGCTTCAAGGGCCTATCCCGAATACGAAGATGAGAATATGCCGACAAAGTCCTACCCCAAATGCAAAGATGGGAATAGAGCGTCAAGGGCTTATCCCGAATGAAAAAAAAGGGAATAGAGTTTCAAGGGCCTACCCCGAATGCAAAGATGGGAATATGCGTCAATGGCCTACCCCAAATGTAGAGATGGGAATAGGGCGTTAAAGGCCTATCCCGAATGCAAAGATAGGAATAGGGAGTCGAAAGGCCTACTCCGAAAGCAAAGATTGGAATACGACGTCAAAGGTCTATCCCGAATGCAAAGATGGGAATAGTTCGTCAAAGGCCTACCCCAAATGCAGAGATGGGAGTAAGGCATCAAATGCCTACCCTAAAAGTAGAGATGAGAATCTTGCTGAGATTCAATCCATGCAAAAGATTATAGAACCTGCAAAATGCAGAGAAATATGAGAATAGGATGCCATACTCCATTTAAGGTGGTGTTAACCTCACTTTTGGCTGAGGTCTAGTTTTTCCTTTTTAGTAGCCTAGGGTCTAGCCATAGGACTTCCCTGTTGACTATTCCAAGAGGACTAGAAAAGGAGCCTTCACCATTAGAAACTCAAAGCTCTTCTTTGCTCAAGTTAAAGTTTCACATATTGGTCCTAACCTCTAGCACCTAGTAGGTGGGGCCAATATAGGCGAGCTCAAGGAGATTCCCCATAGGATTGCCTGCCATTAATGTTGAGTCTGGGCCTTGGTCTTGAGCTAGTGCACCCACTGTCACTCACTTGCACATTACACACCACTCACAATCCTAAACCCAAAACTTGTTGACTTTGATCCCTTGATCTTTTGGGAGACTCATGTAAATGGTCCCCTAGACTCACTAGCCCTAGGCTAGGGTTTAAATAAGACTAGAAAATGGAGATTTCATTGGTCTATAGCTCAAATAGGGTGGCTGGCACCTTAATTTCACCAAAATACCCAACTTAGCCTTTTGCCGCCCAAATTTGCCCATATTACCAAAACACCCCCTAATCCCAGATTTGACCAAAATTCCCAATTTCTCCCAAAAAACCCAAATTTGTTCAAAAATAACTTCAAACCATTTTAAATCACCCAAATTGCCCAAAACTTCCCAAAATTGCCAAAATTACCAAATTACCCTCAAATTTACCAAAATTACAAAAATGCCCTTGGTGGCCCAAACTTTCCCAAAACCTCTAAAATTATTTTGAATGTCCCCGAAACTAATTTTGACTCTTCAACTGAACCCAATTTGGCTAATTTGACCTATTTTGACCAAAAGCCCCAAATTGCCCTTAAAGGCCCAATTACCCCAATTCACCCCAAATGTTCATCAATTTGATCCCAATATTCCCCAATTTCATATCTAAACTCAAATTCATCATGTCCAAGCTTGATTTATACCAAATTCAAGCCCACTTGATCCACATTTGAGTCTAATTTCAACCCAAATCAAAAAGCCCCAATTTAAGTCAAAATCATTTAACTCAAAATCAAAATCCCACTCAATTGAACCCCCAAATCTATCCAATTACACCAATTGTGCATCATAAACTCTTTCAAATATTTCCACACATCAGATTGAATCCTCAATTGGCCTTGGTCAAGCCTCAATTCCACCCAAAACCAACATGGACCAAAATCCCCAATTTTGCCCCAAATTGGTTGTCTGCAAATTCAACCAAATTGAACTTCCTAACCCCAAAATTTCCACCTATTTTCTATCTAAAACACTTCATGACAATCACCCACATCAAACTGAACTATCAATTTGGATTTAGCCCAACTTTAGCCTATCATAAACCCAAGTCTAAACCAACACCCCCAAAATTGACCAAGTACCCAAAATCCATCAAATTGAACCTCCAAATCAATATAAAATTATCCTGAATCTTTTCTAAGCTCTTTTTAACAATCATCCAAACCAAATTTTTCATTCAATTGGACTTAATGTCAAGGCTAGTGTAACCCAAACCCAACTTCAAGACAATTTGACCCAATTGAACCCATGCACCAAAATTGACTTAGCCATGCCAAATTAATTAAACTAAAGCTTTTATAATAACCAAGTACACCCTAGTGATCAGGCTAGACTCATCTAGCCCACCCTATGTGAGCCATGGACCAATGGTCCCTTAATTTAAGGGATTTCAACCATATTTGGCCTAAACTTGAAATATCTTTGCCATCATTGCTTTTCCTTGAGGGTTAATCATAATTAGCCACCCCTAACCTCCTTCAGCCATGTGGTGACCAGACCTTGGCCAACCACCACCTCAGCCACCAGAAATAGCCAGCCCAAGGGAGTGCCAAGTGGCCAAAACCTAAAATTAAACCTCCATGAGTTGGTTAAGTATCATTGGCCATTAGAGCCTTTCCTCTCTATAGCTCAGTAAGCCTTAGCACCCACTGCCAAGCCCTGAGCTCCACTAGGCAACCTTGGCTATAAATTGACCACTCCATGGCCAAGAGAGAGAGAGCTTGAATCCTTGGGGAAACTTTGTCAAAATCTCACCAGAGCATCTTCAGCCTTCCTAAGATCAATACCATTATTTTCGGCCACTCCACAAAGCCAATTTCTTCATTAAAATTTGCCTTAGAACCAGGGCAGATTTCCCCACACCTCCAAAGTCCATCAAAGTCCAAAAAACTGTGCCCACACCATCACTAGAGTGAAAGGAGTTGATTCCCCACAAAAGCCTCATCCTAAACAGCCTCCAACCTAGCTTTAGACCAACACCTGAAAATGACCTTAATCAAAAGAAAAGCTAGACAATTCACCACTACCTGAGAACTCATCTGGAGGTCTGTTGGGTCCATTCAAAGCTACTACGACCATCTGATTGAGGCCTCCCCTCTCAGACAAAGGTATTGAGCCTCAACCCTAATTCAAGCTTATTTTGATTATTCATGTGTAATGGCTTGATTTCATGCTTTATTAACCTTTTGAATAGACGTGTCTTGAGTGGATGAAGGTTTAGGAACAAAATCAAAGTGATTTGGTTGAGTTTAGCTCGAGATCTTAAATTTTTAGTGTGGATAATTCTCGGGTTAGGTCCTTTGGGGACGATGAACAGATGTCGTCCGATCGCACGTGTATTGGATGGAAGGAGGAGATCAAGTCGAACGGACTCTTGGTACATTAACAGCGGACTGACAAGGGGGCTACGTGGTTGGCAGCGTCTGACCGTAGAGTGTCGCGTGTAAAGTTTGGAGGGGACGAGGATGAGTTGGCGCTTACTAGTTTAAGTAGAAAAATCTAGATTATTTGAATTAAATTAAATGCCTGAACTTCAAAAATCCATAACATTCCATCGAAAAATCATAAAAATAAATTAAAATACCCACTTGCTCGGTGAATAGAGGATAAAAATGTGGATGAAAAATAAAAATTATTTGTTGACTCTTTGATTTTTAATTATTAAATACTCTCTGTAGTATTTCAATTCTTCATGGCTAAGAATTGCTCACGAAGGCTTGAAATTTTTAGGGCTTATTACTTATGACATAGGGGATGTGCTCTGATTTTTCCAAAGTCAGAGGGCATCTGTGTGCTTATAACCTTAATTTTCAAACTAGGATGGCTATTTTGGCTTATTTTAATTACATAAGTTAAAATATCATTTGAAAATTATGAGGATAATTTTAGTAGGTTTCCTGTGGTCAGAGAAGGTTAGAAAAAATGATTTGATGATTTGAATTCATCAGCACTATTTTGGTTGAGAAGTTGCCCGTAAGAAGCTGCCGATCACCGGAATCAAAATCCCGTTGCCCACTTTGGAAGGACATTTTAATGTTTAGAAAAATATTAAATCAAACTAACCCCATATTTTTCATAGTTTAAATGAAAGAGCATAATAACTCAAACCTTATATCTATCCCAAAGGATAAACACAAGACTTGAGGATGAGGCTCGATCAAATAAACTAAAAAATGTATGACGTCCGTTTTTCTGCGAAACCATTTTATTTTGTCTGGATACCAATAATTCCCTGTTGACCTCATTTTTGGTTGAGGTTTAGTTCTTCCTCTTTAGTAGCCTAGGGTCTAGCCATAGGACTTTTCCTGTTGACTATTCCTAGAAAACTAGTAATGGAACTTTAACCATTAGAAATTCTACCCTTCTCTTCTCAACTTGAAGTTCCACATATTGGTCCTAACCTCTAAGTACTTAGTAGGTGGGTCACTATGGGGGACACTCAAGTTGAGTCACCCTTAGGATTGCTGAACCTTAAAGTTAACCCTGGGTGTTGGTCTGGAGCTAAGACATTCTCTACACTCACAATCACTCACAACCCTGAACTCAAATTTCTAGCCTAGATCCCTTGATCTTTTGGGATACTCATGTAGATGATCCCCTAAACCTACTAGCCCTAGGGCTATGGTCTGGCTAGAACCACTACATAGAGGATCCAAAATAGGGTTTCCAATGGTCCATGGCTTATTGGTGATGATTGGTACCTCAACTCTACCAAAATACCCATCTTGGCTTATTACCCCTAAAACACCCCCTAATTACCAAAATACCCCTCTTTGACCCAAAATTCAAAAAATTCCTAGAAAATCCCAGTAAATCCTAAATATTCCCAAATTCTCTCAACTATCACATGACCCAATTTGGCCAATTTGACCATCTTTAACCAAAACCCCCAAATTGCCCTTTAAAGACCCAAATTTCCC
>NW_018233946.1:471760-472313 GCF_001263595.1 Phalaenopsis equestris
AATCCATAACTTTGTGTAGAAAAATCACAAAAATAAAATAAAAATACCCTTTTGCTTAGTGAATAGAGGAGAATAATGTGGAATAATTTTCAAGTCCATTTGATGCATAAAATATTTTTAATTTATTAAATACTATTTGAAATCATTTGATCCTCAATGCATATTGACACATCACCTTGGCTTGAAGTTTTGACATGTTATAGCCTCTGTAAGGGGGAACATTATCTGATTTTTTTTAAATTCAGATGAGGTTCCTATATAGAGATCCATATTTTTCAAGTTATTTCACACCATTTCCTTAAAATAATCATGGAAATTAGCATACTGGTTATTAAATCCGAAGAAAATTTTGGAAGGTCTACCATGACCAGAGAAACCTTTAAAAATAATTTCATGGGTCAAGTCATTTAAAATGCACTTAAATTTTGTAAATACTAAATCACTCAGATAATTAACTTTGGAAAATATAAACATTTAACTGACTTAATTTTTTATGTCCACTATGATTTATAATATGATGAACTCATCATAAAAATTTCAAAATATTTTGAGT
>NW_018233946.1:472519-473623 GCF_001263595.1 Phalaenopsis equestris
AATCATAAAAATAATAAAACTCATGGAAATGGTTCCCTGACCTCAGAGAGATTTTCCAAAAATATAAAACATATTTTTCAACATATAATATTTTTCTTGATTTTCTAAAATATTTTTCCTGATTTTCTAAATAAAGATATTTATTTTCAAAGCTTAAACAAAATATTTAAAAAAAAAGGCTAAAAATGAGTTTTCACGTAATTGGTTAGTTACCATGCATATTGCTTAGTATGATATGTGACAATAGTATTTTAGGTATTACGTTCATCGACACCAAAGCTAGAGGGATCTACCTGCTACTTTTTTATGGGCTTAGTTGTTAGGAACTTCACCAACCTTGAGATCCCGATAAGAATATTTTTTTATATATTTGAGGGGAGAGTTCGTGAATAGAAATAAAGAATATCTTAGGAATGTATAACAGAATAAAAGAAAGTTTCAAGTTTTAGGTGTCCTCAATGTGCTTGAATGTTGGTTAAATGTGGATCATCCTAGTTTGTTGCAACTTGCAAATGATGACTACCAATTTAGGGGGAGCTCTCTTCTTATATCAGCACAAAGCTTAGATTTCTAATTCTAGTGAGATATTTCCATGTGCATTTTTATTCTATAGTAAGCATTTTGTGCGAGTGAAATTT
Source organism: Phalaenopsis equestris (assembly GCF_001263595.1). Lineage (NCBI taxonomy): Eukaryota > Viridiplantae > Streptophyta > Magnoliopsida > Asparagales > Orchidaceae > Phalaenopsis > Phalaenopsis equestris. Next base: position 473,158 of record NW_018233946.1, read on the forward strand.
GGTCAAAGCTCACATAATCTTAATTTCTAAGTGCAATGTAATTTTCGAGTTTGGCACCCCGTTTTTGTCATTTCTCATCCCCGAAAAGGAGACCGCGGTGTTTGGGAGCCCGCTTATTTCAAGCGCTTCGCAGGCGTCTGACTGTAGATCGACGAAACGGCAGGGGGCGAGTGTGTTCAGCGGTATAAACTCTGTTCCAACTTCAAAAAGTCGCCGCTAGCCCTCTTGATTAGCTGAAATTCGAGCTAATAGTTAATCAATTTAATATCCCTATCTTGATTTTCAAATAAAATTCAAATCATGAATCATGACTACTTAAAACTTAATCCTCTAATTAAGACACTCACCTAGGTCTTAAAGGGCTTAGTGGTGACTTAGGTTAAATAAAAAATTGACTAAATGAGGATTAGAGAAATAAATATGAACAAAGCCAATTTGGCTAAGTGTTCAAATTACACTAACTTGC
>NW_018233947.1:0-410 GCF_001263595.1 Phalaenopsis equestris
ACATTTGCCCATAATGCTCTAACACCTCATAATTTATCAAAATTCAATTCAAATGATCTTGAAATTTTTATCCTACTTCTTTCATGGGTCAATTGAGACATCAGAGGAGAAAATGTGATTTTTCAAAATTTAATTTAATTTATATATTTATTTTCATGCAAAAATAAGATTTTTCAAAGAAACATCCTAACTTGACCAAGTTAAATTATAATCCCTTAAAATTTTTATTGAAGGTAGATCTAGACAAGAGGAGCCTTTGGGTCAAATTTCATAATTTTTTGAATTTTCTGTGATTTATTAGAATTATTTTAAGTTATGGGACATTTAATAAAAATAAAATATTTTAGGTGGTGAAAATTAAGTTTTGTATTTTTGAAAAATTTCCCTAAGGTCAGAGAACTCAGAGGAAT
>NW_018233947.1:553-781 GCF_001263595.1 Phalaenopsis equestris
TTTATTTAGAAAATCAGTAAAAATATTCTAATTGTTCCTAAGTAATTAGGAAGCAATTTAGAACATTTCCATGAGTTTTATTATTTTTGTGATTTTTATGGATTTTTTAATTATTTAATTATTTAAAATAGGCTAAAAATCAAGTTTTTATTCTAAGTATTATTTGATTTTTATAAAATATCACTGATAACAAAAAAATCAAAAAACTAAGTTTCATAATTTTTTGAG
>NW_018233948.1:0-1780 GCF_001263595.1 Phalaenopsis equestris
ATAATACACAATTATTATGTATTTACATATCTAACACTTTCAAATTTTTATAGTCATAGACCTATATATGAAAAATGTATAATTCACATTTTAAAAGTTAATAATGGTGATATTTTTTATGTGATGTTAAACTTTTGAGTGTTATGCATGTAAATATCAACTCTTAGGCGTTAGATATGTAAAAACATAAGAATTATGTGATACATATGTGAATACCCCTTAAATATATATTTTTACCATATTTTCATAAAAAAATGGGAATCTCATTGGGTTTACAGGTAAGAGGACCAGCTTGCGCAAGGATTTTCGCAGATTACTTATCAAAAGTGAATGAAAATGGTGGAATTAAAGAAGTAATGGTTTTGGAGAAAGGTTTTAATGGCTGGAAAGCTTCTGGCAGACCAATCTGCAGCTGCACTGACATCCCTTGCAAGGCTGAATCTGCATAGCCATCACTATTACTCTCACCTCCTCCATGCCTACAATAAAAGGTATGTATACTTAAAGGCTTTCTTTGAGATCACTTCTATTTTATTTAAAAATAAATAATAAATCAGCTTGATTTAAAATACACTCAAAACATTTGAAGTTATTTATACTCAACGTAATTTACTTCAACTAAAAATATAAACAAAATAAAATAAAATAAAAATAAAAATAAGAAAATTAATGTGATCCCAAATAACCCCCAAGTATATCATACTAGTGATGGATGTCGCGTCACTTGTGACTCGGTGGTTGACGAGTTTTGGCTTCTCCATGATCGAAGATTGAGCTTCGGTGTTGGTATGTTAATTGTTATTAAATTTGCTCGAAAGTTTTCGTTCTCCCGATCGAATTATTTATTATACAGAATGTTCTTATCTACTTGAATGAGCATGAGTTCCTAAAAGCTTGAGGTTTGTAATTTGATATTGAATGGTATTGTGACTTTGAGATTACTTTTTATTTGATTTTGTTTTGGGAGATTTACATGCATGCCGCCCAATTCCTGTAAATGTGTATTTACGTATCTAACATCTAAATTTCAATTTTATTTCACCTTAGTTGCACACTAAATCGTGCATTTTAGCGGTATTTTTTTGATGTGATATGAGATTTGGATAATGTAATTGTTGGAAAAAAAAAAGTATAGTTTAGGTGTTAAAAATGTAAATACATAAGAATTGATTTGTATGTATGTAAATGCCCTTTTTTTATTTTTTGTATTAAATTTTTATTTGTGCTATTTTCTTTATGTTTTACTTAAAATAAAATATATTTGGTATTTAAAACATGGTTATTTTTAAAATTGCTCAAAATAATTTTAAATGTTTTGAATGTTTTAAAAATATCTTAATTATTTTTTTCAAGAAATAAAAATATCTAAAAATACAATAAATAAATAGATTTTTAAAATAATTGTAAAAACAGAAATTATATATAGAACATGAAATAATTAACTTCTAATTAACTAACAATAATATCCTCATAAGTGCGAAAAACTAGGAGCAAACGTAATCAATCCATGCTGGCAGTGCTTATTTTCTGTAATCTACACTTTTTTTATAATTACATACATAGCACTAGAAAGTTTGATATTTGCAAAACTAGCACATGACATTTTCTTTTTCAACTATTAAACCAATACATTTATGCATGCGACCATTTATGCATGCGACCATCAAAATATTGTGAATTCGATATAAATGAAAAATGTGGGCTAAGACTTTTATAATGAATTTTGATACTTTGAGTGAAAATTCGATGAAAGAGAGACTACTTTTGTAAATAGCTAACT
>NW_018233949.1:0-1022 GCF_001263595.1 Phalaenopsis equestris
AAGTGAAGATTACATCCAAGATTTAGGGAGATCAAGGCCCTTGAAATTTGGGTGCAAATGAATAAGAAAATAATATTATCGGGCATAGAATTGGAGATTTTAGAGTGACAGACTAAAATCCCTAATTTGGTCCTATCGTTTGGGTACTGATGTGTAGATGTTAGCCCTCAAGTGAGGGGAACGTGGGAGCTCCGATGTGAGAGCCGGTATCCTCCCAACCTTACCGCAGATTCAGTAAACAAGCATAGGATTAGTTAGTCAATGTTCTTTATGTCTGGACCAAAGGGTAAAGTGTAAAGAATAGGTGTGCTTCTATTTTGCACAATATAATTTGAATTAATTCATTTTGTCCATTTCATTATAATTTCTTGACAAGAAGAATGATGTTTTCTTATATATCACAATCGTACCTTCATTAGCATATTTAGTTATTTTATAGATAAAATTACATAATTATTTCAATTGTATATTAGTGTCAGATAAGCAAATTGAACTTCATTGTTGTAATTGAAGTATTGCTTTTTATAAAATCTTAGTCCGTAGATTTAACTACTCCGATATCCAGGACTCCATTAGAGCTTTATATTACTTGAGCGATATGTATACTTGAGTTGACAAATTTGACTTTAACATTATTAAATATTATATTTATACATCTTAATAAAATTAGACACATCTATAAAGTCGCGATCAAGTCTTTGGACGCCATTGCTGGAAATTAATTCTTCTAGTAGCGCCATCAAATTCTTGTATTTGTCAATTTACAAAAAGTTGGTCAAGTTTTTGGTGCCGTTGGCGGGGAGAGTATAAGAGTAACGAACAATTTAGGATTTTCAAAAAGTTTTTACTTAAATTGCAACTTAATTTTATATTTAGCTAATTATATTATTGTGTACTGATTTCAAATTGTATGCGCAAATTTGGACCTAAGAATCTTATACCTTACGATTCAGAATTAGAACACATTGTAAGAAAGATTAGACGATCAAGAAGAAAACCTAGAAATTGTGATACAATGGAAA
>NW_018233950.1:0-297 GCF_001263595.1 Phalaenopsis equestris
GGACATTTTGAGATTGATAAAATTGCTTATAAAATCTTACAAGATGGATTTTATTGACCTACTATCTTTAGATATGTTTTTAGATACATAAAAACTTGTGATCGATACCAACGAGTAGCTAATATATTTAGAAGAAATGAAATGCCTCTGAATTTCATGTTAGAAGTTGAGATCTTTGATGTTTGGGGATTAGATTTCATGGGACCATTTATTCTTTCATTTGGGAACTTATACATATTAATTGTTGTAGACTACTAAAGTAGATTAAAGCACAAGCTTTACCTCATTGTGATGCTA
>NW_018233951.1:0-994 GCF_001263595.1 Phalaenopsis equestris
CACGGATTTAGGGACTAAATACTGGATTAACCAATACTCTTTATCACTTGTAAAAAGGATAAAGAATAAAATTTCTCCTATTTGCCATAATACAACTTTCTTCAATTTTACAATTCACCTATTATAATCTTGTTGTAAGAGGAAGGATGCTTTCATAAATTTGAACTCTTTATCATAAAACATAGTTTAGTTTTAGTAAATTTAGCTTTGAAGTTTAGAGATTAGTGCAGTAAACTTAGTTTTTTTAGTGGCATTAAGCAAATTTCTACCTTCTTTCTTACTTAAGTTTTCTATAGTTCAAATATCGTGCTTTTGAGTGATTTTCCAAACAAATTTTTACCTCCCTATGCGGTTGATACTTAGGACTCCATTAGAGCCTCTTATTACTTCAGCGATACATATACTTGCATTTGCATCATAGTGCCGATTTGGAATTGAAAATACACCTAAATTCACTAGGAGTGGCAGCTTTAGATATTTTAAAGGAGAAAACTTATTTTACTGAAGTAGAATTTATTGTGATTATTTTGCATATTTTTTAGTATAGCTACCTTGTGTGTTGTGGTGTTGAAAAACATTTATAACGCAAAAAAAAACCTGCATCAAGTTTTCGGCGTCGTTATCGGGGAGGCTATGGTAAATTACATAAAAGACTTTGTATGAACTATAAATTTTATTTTTAAAATAACAAAATTAACAAAAAATATAAAAAAGGGAAACTAACAAAAATATTTTTACGTTATTGTGTATGCTTATTTTTATAATTGTTATTTGTGTTTGTGCATGCAAAGATTGGGATCCAAAGGATTAGTACCTTATGATTCAAAATTAGAACGAACCTTAAGAAAAATTCAAAAATAAAAATAACTTGGTAAAATGACAAATAATTTAAATAATCAATGTATGGAAAATGAACATCAACATAGACCATTAAGAGACTATGCTAACCCTATATACAAACTCCTGTTATAGCTGCTAATTCATTTGAGCTTAA
>NW_018233952.1:0-1021 GCF_001263595.1 Phalaenopsis equestris
TAACTTTTTCCTTTTGTAATAACGGTGATAATAATAATAAAAGTTAGTTAATTAATTAATTAATTAAATTAAATAAATAGAAGGTAAAAATCAAAATGATGGTAACAGCCTTTTCAGTTACATTTATTAGATTTTGATAAGTGGAGTGTAGAATTTGAGAGATGGTCTGTTGGGGGGTGCTTATTTCGAGCGGCGTGGCCTCAAGTTATAGTATTTTTTTTTTTTTTCGTTGTTCGATAGGTGTGTCACAATGGTGTTTTGGATTATTTTAGTAGAAATGTGGGCTGCACCCGCGGCCCGCGTTACCTATTTAGTGCCCCATTATTTTTTTACTACCTTACTCTCTCGTGATCGAGCTCTTTTCTCTCCCCTTTCTCTTGATCGAGCTTCCCTCTTTCATCACCCTAAAGGTAACTTCCCCGGTCGCCTACTTTTTCGTGTGTGAATTGTGCTTCTTATTTATTTGGATCCCTTCCTCTCCTTCGGTCGGTGGTATTCTGTTCCAATATTTCTATGGCATTATGAGTTTGTGATGGTTTTTTGAGCTCTAGTTGGTAGTTGATTTTCGATTGGTTGTTCTCTTTGCGGTTTAGCGTTGGTGATGTCCTTTACTATGGATTTGGTGATGGTTTTGCTGGGGTGGTGGATTGCTGCTGCTTTTGGTGGTGTGAATTATTGGGGGGTGGTTGTGGTTGTCGTTCTTGTGGTGTGGTGGTTGTGGGTTGTGTTAGTTGTGTTGTTTTATGGTGGTTATGATGTGTCCTATGGTTGTTGGGTGTGATTTGTTTTAAAAAATTCTTTAGAAAACGCTTGAAATGTATTTTTCATTGATCATAATAAATAACATGTAGATATCATCTTCAATTTCTCTAGGAGAAGATTTGATTTTCGATTGGGTGGTTTCTTTTGTTCTTTCGGTTTTTTAATATTTATTGATTATAGTGTATTTGATTAGAAGCATGGAGAGTAAAGTGAAAACATTGTATTCTGAATACTTATAAACTGTTTGGTTGGGAAAATG
>NW_018233953.1:0-222 GCF_001263595.1 Phalaenopsis equestris
AAACTTTAAATTAGTCAATGTTCTTTATAACATCTGTAGTAAGGGTAAGGAATATTATTGCCTCTATTTGACACAACATTATTTGCATACTTCCACAACAGAATTCCAATACTTACTATTGATTTAGAAAAAGAAGAAAGATATTTTCATATTTAGTGTTTTTCTTCTAAAAAACTCTAGTTATCTCTCTAAATTGTTATTGTTCTATCAAAATATTGAAAA
>NW_018233954.1:0-1102 GCF_001263595.1 Phalaenopsis equestris
TTTAATTTTGATGAGGATTGCCTAAAAGCTTTTAAGTTATCAAAAAAAAAACTAATCACTACACTAATTATAGTTTCAAAAAACTGGGAAAAACCTTTTAAATTAATGTGTGATGCTAGTGATTATGCTGTTGAAGCTGTGGTGGGTTGAAGCTGTTGTAGGACAAAGATATGATAAAATTTTCAAAGTTATTTACTATGCTAGTAAAACTCTTAATGAAACTCAAATTAATTATACAACAACTGAAAAAGAGTTATTAGCAATAGTATATGCTTTTGATAAATTTAGATCATATTTTATTGGAACACATTGTGTAGTGCATACAAATCATTTTGCTATTACGTATTTAATGAAAAAAAAGGATGTTAAACCTAGACTTATGAGATGGATTCTGCTTTTGTAAGAATTTGATTTTGTAATAGTAGATTGGAAGGGGATTGAAAATCAAATTGCTGATCATTTGTCCTGGCTTGAATTAGAAAAATCACTTTGTTTTTAAAATGAAATTAATAAACATTTTCCATATGAAAAATTATTCACTATTAATGACTGGCGTGTTCCGTGGTATGCCGACATTGTGAACTTTATTGTTGGTGATATTATACCCTATGGAATGACATAAAGAGGAAATTTATTTCTGTAGCTAAGACTTATTTTTGGGATGACCCATTTTTATATAAATAAGGAAATTATCTGATTATTCGAAGATATGTACCATTAGAAGAAACTTATGAGATTATCCAAAAATATCATAATTCTGATTTTAGGAGACATTTTGGTGTTGATAAAACAACATACAAAATTTTCTAATCTGGATTTTATTGGCCTACAATTTTTAGAGATGTTAATGCTTATATAAAAACCTGTGATAGATGTCAAAGAGTAGACAATATTTCTAGAAGAAATGAGATGCCCCTCAATTATATGCTAGAAGTTAAAATATTTGATGTTTGGGGATTAGATTTCATGGGACCATTTATACCATCTTTCAGAAATTTATATATTCTGTTAGTAGTGGACTATGTATCCAAATGGATAGAAGTTGTTGCTATACCAGATGTGATTCCCAAAGTGTTGCAAAATTTTTGAAAATAAACATATT
>NW_018233955.1:0-1044 GCF_001263595.1 Phalaenopsis equestris
CTAATTACTTGAAATTTTTATGTAAGCTAGTCCTATATCAGGAAGTCATTTGTCCAAAATTTCATAATTTTTTTAATTTGCTGTGATTGATTAAAATTAATTGAAGTTTTGGGGACTTTAATAAAAATAAAATATTTTAAGTGTTGAAAAATAGATTTCTTTTTTTATTTTTGGAAAATTTCTTTGAGGTTAGAGAACTCAAAAAACTAGGTTTGATAATTTTTGGAGTTATATTTTAATTTTTGAAAAGTATTTAAGTGTTAAATTTGATGATGATCTTTAAAAATCAATTAAAAATATCAAATGATCTCAGAATCCTTTGAAATTTTTATGGTGAGTTTTCTGACTCATGAGCCACAGTGGTGGAAAAAATCAAGTGATTTTGATCTTTATGTACTCTAAATTAAATGTTTTAAGCAAATTAAGGTTTTCTCAAAACAGTGATATTTTGATTCTTAAAAATCATGAAATTATTTCCTAAGACTACTCTTGCTATAAGGAACTTACATGAATTTTAATAGAATTTTCTAAGCCACATACAATTTTTTATAATTATTTGAGTAGAAAATGCATAAAAATTTAGAAAATTAAGATCTCTGTTTAGAGATATCCTATGTCTTTGGAAAAATGCTCAAATTGTGCACCTAGAGAGAGGCTACAACATATAAAAATTTGGGATCAAGGTGATAATCCAATATGAATGGAGAATTGGAAAACCCCTAACGCTAATTCATCTCTGTGTTCTCCTTTGTTCACTGAGCAAGAGGGTATTTTTATTTTATTTTTATGAATTTTCTACGCAAAGATATGGATTTTTGAATTTTAGGGGCTATTTTTTGAATTTATTAAATACCCCTATTTATTTATTCAAACCACAGGCCTTCTATTCGATGTCATCTTCTGAGTTAGCTGCCACGCAGCCCGCCATATCGTTCCAGAGGATCATCCGGCTTCATCTCCGCCATCCATTCAATACACGCGAGAATGGTCGGCATCCGTCCATTGTCCTCGATGGCCTTAACCAAGAGTCGTCCAACTTAAAAC
>NW_018233956.1:0-948 GCF_001263595.1 Phalaenopsis equestris
AGACCTCAACCAAAAGTGAGGTCAACACTTCTCTAAGAAGCTTCCTCCTTGGCACCTATAATTGTACATTTGGGTGCTAGCTCAAGCTCACTTGTTGGCTTCCAAAACAAGCTACCACCAGCATCTCCCCCAGCTATAAATTGCCACTTATTTCTTAAAAAACCGAGAGGCTGGCTTCTTCCCACGCCAACCCCAATTATTTTTTTCTCTCTCTTCTTTTTTCCCGCTTCCTCGATTCTTTTTTTTCCCCCTAGGCTCGATCATTCTTTTCAAGAAAACCCCCTCTCAAGAACGAAGAATTATTCCCTCAGTACTACGCACCGTAAGGAAGGTGCGTAGCCAATAAAAATGGGCCAACTGTAAACTGCGGTCCCACTTCCCACTTCATTTTTCAAAATAAAATTAAAATAAATATTAAATTTTAAGTGGCCCGGCCCGATGAATTACCCGAACCTTTTTTACTTTTACCGAATCACATTTTAACTTCACACAGTGTTACGAGATTTTAGGGCCAACTTCTTCCTCGGCGAAAATCTCCGGCATAACTCGGCAAAAATCTCCGGCGCAACGCAGCTTCCGGCGAAACCCTTCGGTAAAGCGGAGCTTCCGGCGTAAGCGAAGGTCATGGCGTCGTCTCGTTCCATAAAATCACGGTATGAACGTAAACCAGAGTCGGGAAATACGAGTAACACATCAGTAACACAACAATGCACTGTAGTAACACGTCAATAGCACCACACATCAGTAATATACCAGTAAAATATAAAAAACACAACAATAACACGGCAATACCACATGAATAACACATCATGGATTTCAATCATCAGCAGAGAAAAACCCTACTCGACAACTGCATAAAACCAAATTCTTTGGACTCACAGAAACCTCCATGACATAGTTTAGATGTGTTATTATTGTATTATTGGTGTTTTATTCATCTTTTTTTTT
>NW_018233956.1:1192-2959 GCF_001263595.1 Phalaenopsis equestris
CTGTGTTACTGATGTGTTATTGCCGTGTTATTCATGTTTAGGGTTAGTATTAATTAAGTATGTTTCATGTACTACTCCTGTGTTAGAGGTGTGTAATTAGTTATGTTTTGTATTATCATGCTCCTATGTAGGGTTATTATTCTCTAATGTCGGCATGTTACTGGTGTATTATTCCCTTCTTCTGACTGTTGGTCTGATAATTTGTCATTATTTCTTTAATTTGCAGGATCATGAGTGCAAGGACTTTCAACTGTAGATGTCGTCCATCTGCAGTGAGAGGTGCCCTGGATGCAAATACACCAGTAACATGCCGACACAGAGGTAACACGCTAGAATACGCGCGGTAACGCAGAGTAACGCCGATTAATCGGTCAATAACACAAGACATATTCTTTACATATCTTGAGATGCTGGGATAATGAGAGGGGTGTCTTTAAAATGGGTGGAAAGGAGGTTAAGTTATATGCTGACCATGTGGCTCTGTTGATAGGGATGCCGAAAAGAGGAGAGCCTGCGAGAGTAACACGGGAGTAATGCATCAGCTTCATCCTGAATAAGACGAGAGTAACAGGAGAGTAATGCAGCTGCTACATCCTGAGTAACACGGGAGTAACACGTGGATAACACGAGAGTAACACGGGAGTAATGCATCAGCTTCATCCTGAATAAGACGAGAGTAACAGGAGAGTAATGCAGCTGCTACATCCTGAGTAACACGGGAGTAACACGTGGATAACACGAGAGTAACACGGGAGTAATGCATCAGCTTCATCCTGAATAAGACGAGAGTAACAGGAGAGTAATGCAGCTGCTACATCCTGAGTAACACGGGAGTAACACGTGGATAACACGAGAGTAACACGGGAGTAATGCATCAGCTTCATCCTGAATAAGACGAGAGTAACAGGAGAGTAATGCAGCTGCTACATCCTGAGTAACACGGGAGTAACACGTGGATAACACGAGAGTAACACGGGAGTAATGCATCAGCTTCATCCTGAATAAGACGAGAGTAACAGGAGAGTAATGCAGCTGCTACATCCTGAGTAACACGGGAGTAACACGTGGATAACACGAGAGTAACACGGGAGTAATGCATCAGCTTCATCCTGAATAAGACGAGAGTAACAGGAGAGTAATGCAGCTGCTACATCCTGAGTAACACGGGAGTAACACGTGGATAACACGAGAGTAACACGTCAGTAATGCATCTGATGCATCCTGAATAACACATGAGTAACAGATCAGTAACACGTGAATAACACGTGGATAACACGGACATAACGAGAGATTGACCCTTAGCCAATAAATCAACACGTGAGTAACACGAGGAATTCTAATATTACTTATCCTGTTTAATTTGTAATATAAAATTTATCTAAAATATTAAAAAAATCTCACAAATCTTTGATCGTCTGAATACTACGAGGAAATGAGGAATAACACCGATTAATCGACGGGAATAATACACCAGTAACATGGTAACACAGAGAAGTAACACGCTAGAATACGCGCGGTAACGCAGAGTAACGCCGATTAATCGGTCAATAACACAAGGAATATTCGCTGCGGGCGCGTAGTAACACGTGAGTAACCCAGGTTATTCCTGTGTTATTCCCGTGTTATTGACGTGTTATTCTCGTGTTTCTCTTATGGTTTTCTGCATGAGTTATTACAATGATATTCCCGTGTTATTTTCGTGTTATTCTTGTCTTATTCATGTGTTATTGTCTGTGTTATTCACGTATTATTATCCGTGTTATTCTC
>NW_018233957.1:0-1423 GCF_001263595.1 Phalaenopsis equestris
GATCAAAATTTATCTAAAGCATATATGATAGCTAGCAGCTCTTTTTCAGTGACAGTATAGTTAATTTGAACATCATTAAGAGTTTTACTAGCGTAGTATATCACCTTAAAAATCTTTTCATACCTTTGTCCAAGGACATCTCCAATAGCATAATCACTAGAATCACACATCAGTTCAAATGGTTTCTCCCAGTTAGGTGAAACTATAGTAGGGGCCATGATTAATTTTTCTTTTAATAACTCAAAGGCATTTAAACAGCTTTCAGTAAACTCAAAATTCTTGTCCTTTTCTAAAAGTTGGCATAGAGGTTTAGTAACTTTTGAGAAATCTTTAATAAAACATCTGTAAAAACCAACATGTTCCAGAAAACTTCTAGCTTCTCTTACACTAGTAGGAGGTGTTAGTTTAGATATAACTTGGATTTTTGCAAAATCCGTTTCCATACCATTTTTCGAAATTTTATGCCCTAACACAATTCCCCCTGCAACCATAAATTAACATTTATCAAATGATGTTCCAAATACGGAGAAATCATCCATAAATACTTCCAATCTATCATCAATTAATTTACTAAATATAGAAATCATACATCTCTAGAATGTTGCAGGAGCATTACATAATCCAATAGGCATTCTTCGAAAAGCAAAAGTTCCAAAAGGACTAGTAAATGTTATTTTTTCTTGTTCCTCAAGAACAATAGGAATTTGATGGTAACTGGTATATCCATCTGTAACCGGTATATCCATCTAAAAAGCAAAAATATTTGTGCCCAGCAAGTCTATCTACTATTCGATCAAGAAATGGTAGGGGAAAATGATCTTTCTTGGTGGCAGTGTTTAATTTTCTATAATCAATGCAGATGCGCCACCTAGTAACTTGTCTGATAGGTATCAACTCATTATTTTCTTTTGTTTCAACAGTGACCCCTCCTTTCTTTGGTACACAATTAATTGTGGATCAACTATTTATAACTTACCCATGCACTATGTGAAATAGGATATATAATTCCAGTGTCTAACCATTTCAAAATTTCCTTTTTTACTACTTCTTTCATTATGGGGTTTAATCTCTTTTGTGGATCAACTCTTGGTTTAGAGTGTTCATCTAATATAATTCTGTGCATATAGATCGAAGGACTAATTCCTTTAATATCTGCTAAGGTCTAACCAAAAGCTCTCTTATATCTTTTCAATGTATCTATCAGTCTTTGTTCTTGTAAATCATTTAATTCTAAAGATATAATAACTCAAGTACAGGTGGTTTAATAATTGATGGAAATAGAATCTTATTAGCATTTTCTGTAATATCCAACATTTTAAATCTTTCTTGTACATAATCTACTTTTTATATCCAACATTTCAAATCTTTCCTGAACTAGAATAACTTCATCATTTTCTTTGAATTGTTATTCAAAATACTTTTT
>NW_018233958.1:0-516 GCF_001263595.1 Phalaenopsis equestris
AAAATTTGATCCTGCTGCTAGAAGATTTAAATCCCTACAACGGTACCAAAAACTTGACAGGGGTTATAGATTTGATAAAGATGTGTTTAAAATATTCAATAATTCTAAAGTCTCTCTTATCAATGCAAGTATACGTATCGCTCAAGTAATACAGGGCTCTAATGGAATCATGGATATCAATCCCACAGGGAGTAATATTAGAGGCTACGAACTAAAATTTAAAAAATCAATACTTAATCATAACAATATAGTTCAAATTGCATTTTTGTCACCAATAAGCAATTGAAATAAAAATGTAATTTTAATAAACTCTTAATTAACTAATTATACTAATAATGTTTCTAATGTGAAGTTCAATATATAAGAAAACATCATTATCCTTTTCAAGAAGTTTAAGTGAATGGGAAAATTTAATTAGTTAAAATTGTATTGTGCCAAATAAGAACATACCTATTCTTTACCCTTTGGATGAGGCATAAGAAACATTGACTAATCCTAGGCTTGGTTACTGAATCT
>NW_018233959.1:0-475 GCF_001263595.1 Phalaenopsis equestris
CCCAAACAAAACCAGACATGAAAAAGTTTCAGTTGGCTTTTAGGAGCGTCTGACAGATCTGACATTCTTTAGAATTTCTATCTTCATGCGAGGGGATATTGCATGTCCCACTCGTTTAAGTAGTTCACTAACTGAACAAACCTCTTTGGCAGCTAGTCTCTGAAAAATTGAACTAACTTTGGTGATAAGAGTAGACTTCTTTCTCTCCACACTATGTCCATGAAGTGACGATAACATAGCGGAAATCTTTTGTATACTCTCATACCCATTGGTATCCATTAAAGGGTGTAATCTACTTCCTCTCATAAGTGGATATGTCTCTGGTAATCTTGACTCATCCTGGTGAGGATCTTCCTCAACAGATACCTCTGTAGGAGTTTGAACTTTAGTAATCCTCTGAATCATCTTATTGTGGTTTCTCGTTTGGTTTTTGGTTAACGGTGTAGTCCTCAAACTTGATCTAATTTCAAATACT
>NW_018233960.1:0-361 GCF_001263595.1 Phalaenopsis equestris
GAGGTAGGAGCAATAAAAAGAGGGGGAGAGGAGAGCGACAGAAAGAGAAAGAGTGAGGGAGGAAAGGCAAGTGAGATTGGTTGAGAGATAAACAAGAGGGTGTGAAAGATATAGAGTTTTTAATAGAATGAGAGCGAGAGTAAGAAGGAAAGCGAGGGAGAAAGATGAAGAAAGAAAAGAGATAGAGTAAGAGAGAAAGAAGGGAGGGAAGGAGGGAGTGAGAAAGAAAAAGCAACAAATAGGAAGATATAGGGAGTCATAGAGAGGGAGATAGTGATAAAGATGAAGAGGGAGAGAGGAGGTCTAATAATGGTAGTGAGAATAGAAGTGGCAAAGAAAGAGAGTGCAATAGAAAGGTGAA
>NW_018233961.1:0-1725 GCF_001263595.1 Phalaenopsis equestris
ATATAATTATTTATATAATAATATTATATATATATAATTTCAAATCATAACATCTTTTGTGGTAATGTGGTTAATACTTCTTTTGTATATATTTGGTCTAGGTTCGAATCTCACACTTTACATTTATTTTTTTCAATTTAATTTTTCCGAGTCAATTTCAAGCCGAACACGAACACAAATATTTAAATCGAACCGAACACGAACACACTGTTCACGAGCCAATTTCAAACACTAGCCGATTTCAAACTCGAGCACGAGCTATTTCGAACGTGCCAAACACGAGTCAAGCCTGAGCTCGCTCAAGCTCTGCTCGTTTACAGCCCTATATACGAGCTTCTTATTTGCATTGTGTTGGGAGGAGCAACAACAAAATTAGGGGATCTAAAAAAATAAATCATTTTTAACGATCAATTTGTTTCAAGAACTTTTTTTTTTAATTCATTATAAATTTTGAGAAAAGAATGATATGTTATAATAATAAAAAAATGTTACCCTCCTAGAATTTTCAGCATTTCCTTCTTGACTCTTGGGTTAATTAGTTCCCTGTCAGGAAGCAAATTGGACATTTAATTAAATTCCTGTCACAAATTAAAATTAATAATTATAGCTTAAACAAGTTGTATAAGTAATCCCCTCTTGTGCTAATTGGCAAGGGCATATTAGTAATTAATTATGTTCAAATTTTATAATGACTTCAACAGTTAAATAAATAGATAGAAAGATTTCCAACATGTGACATATGCCATACCACAACCTAATATAGGTCTTAAATTGAACAAAGTTTTCATTTTAACAAATACTAAATAATTAAGAACATTTTCTCTTAAGAAGATAATTCATACCTACGCTTGCAAGTAAAAAAATAAAAAGAAAATGTTGTGTCATGCTACCATCATATTAAATTCTTCTATGGAGTAGCATGAGGCATGAGATTGGGTAGGTAAATTAGTCTTTGTATATATATCTATCGGTAAATGTTTCTCCTATTTATAGAGAATGTGGTTGAATAGTGATATAACATTTTTATCTTTATTTGGAGAGGATCTATACTGAGATATTTCATATTTTACAAGCGATGACTCATCGTCTGGTCGCTTTCTGGTTCGACAGGGTAAGCTTAGTTGGCTTGGCTTGATTGAGTTAGCTCGGTCGACTAACTCAGCCTAGTTGGCTGTCTTCAATATCTGGCAAGAAAAAATCTGACCTCTGCTGGATAGTTGATGTTGTTTTGTAGAAATGACTCTTCCATTGGGTTGGCTCTACTGCAGAATAAATTATTGCATCTAGTTGGTTTTGCTATAGAAGGCTTTTTGGACATCTTCTTGACTTGTTTTTGAACGAATAGTTTTAATCATGATTTTTTAGTCGTCTTTTAAACTTAGTCTGGTTTGGCCTAGTTTACTTGGCTCGTCTGGCCTGGTGTCACAATACGTATTGATACGCCACCAACAAATTATCATAACCCAGCACGAATCTCGATGCAATATTTTGAGCACGAACATTCAAACTTTGATTACGAGTCATCCGGAATTCCGATTTCAGCAAAATTATAGTCAAATTGATCGGCTCGATGAAACGGATCTAATGATATAAAAATTAGTCCAATCCGAGTCAAATCAGGCTCGAATCAAGTCATTAAACCACTACTACGAGATTTTCGGAGGCATTTGAAAGGTCAAACAAATGTCGAATCCAGCGAGTTTATAGTCAAATCGAGCATCTCAA
>NW_018233961.1:2772-3238 GCF_001263595.1 Phalaenopsis equestris
TCGTTTACCATTAACTCCGCGACGTACGAGAAACATACCACTTGGAGGAACTCATGTCGGCCCGCCTCCTCAGGAAGGAACACATCCCCTGTCAGGTCGTGATGTTGAACTCCTAGATACAGCAAGCTCCACTCATCCATCTCGTGTAGCTTACCCGACATCGCTACATCTTCCCGCCATTCCAGATAATGTCAT
The DNA here is from genome assembly GCF_001263595.1 of Phalaenopsis equestris. NCBI lineage: Eukaryota > Viridiplantae > Streptophyta > Magnoliopsida > Asparagales > Orchidaceae > Phalaenopsis > Phalaenopsis equestris. The sequence goes on from NW_018233961.1 coordinate 2,968, forward strand.
TCGCAATGAACTACGACGCCTCGTACGGGAAGAGTTCCCCTTAGAGAAAAAGGATCGCTTCTACGCTCACCGTAACATCCATGAATCTTCTCCCTTAGCGAATGCGGTTCTCCAACACCCCATCCCAACAGGCTTTAAACTTCCGAGCATTGATACATATGAAGGGACAACTGACCCTTACGAGCATATTGATCATTACCGAACTATCATGCACATTCAGCGTGCTTCTGATACGCTTTTGTGTCAAGTGTTCTCGGCTACTCTTAAAGGA
>NW_018233962.1:0-394 GCF_001263595.1 Phalaenopsis equestris
GAATATTTTATCAATTTTAGGATCGTTGATATCCATAGCTCCATAAGAATAAAATTTCATCACAACAAATGGGCCCATCCATCTGGACTTAAATTTGACTGGAAATAATCTTAACCTTGCATTATAAAGCAAAACTTGTTTCCTTGGCTAAGACTTTTTTATCAGAATCTTCTGATCATGCCACATTTTCCTCTTTTCCTTGTAAATCTTAGCACTTTCATAAGATTCTTTCTTATCTCTTCAAGTTCATTTAAGTGCAATAATCTTTTCTCTCTAGCATCCTTTAAATTAAAATTAAATTCCTTAATAGCCCAATATGATTTATGCTCAAGTTCAACAGGTAAGCAACACGCTTTCCTAAAAATTAGCCTGTATGGGGACATTCCTATAGGAG
>NW_018233963.1:0-952 GCF_001263595.1 Phalaenopsis equestris
TCACATTCACTTCTTATTTCACATTAGCTCTTTCTGTCTCTTTCTCCCCTCTTATCTCTCGCTCTCTCCACAAAGTCTTCTCTCTACTTCCTCACTCTCTCCCTTTTTCCCTCTCTCCTTCTCCCTCACTTTCTCTCCCTTTATCCCTCTCCTCACACACTCTCTCCTTCTCACTAATTCTCCCACTTTGTTTCTCTCTTGACCTCCCTCTTTTTCCCTCCCTCTTTTTCACTCACTTGCCTTTTATCTCTCTATCTTACTTTCTCTCACCATTCTCAAACTATATTCTCAATGTCGCTTTAACTCTTTCACTCTCTCTATCTCTCATGCTCTTCCCTTTTGCTTTCTGCCACTCTTTTGCTCTCACCCTCATTTTCTCTCTCTTTCTCTCCCTTCCAATCATTTTCTAACTCCCTCCCGCACACCCTCCTTCCATCTCCATCTCTTCCTAAGACTCCTTTTTTTCTCTCCTACATTCTCTCCTCTTTCTACCTCTTTCTCTTATATTAAAACTTCTCTCTCTCTCACTCTCTCTCTTCCTCTCTCTCTCTCTCTCTCTCATATCTACTCATCTCTTACTCTATCTGCCTCTTTCTTTATCTCTTAATTTCTCTCATTTCTCTCCCTTGCTGCCCCCTCTCTATATCACTATCTCACACTCTCTCCCTCTATTTCCTGTCTCTCTAATCTCTTTATCATGTTTCTTTCTCTCACTCTCTCTCATTCACTCTCTTCCTCTCTTCCTCTATCTCTCTTGCTCTCATTTCTCTCTATTTTTTTTCTTATACTCTCTCCCCTTTCTTATATCTCTTGCACTGTCAACCTCTCTATCCCCCCATCCTCCTTTCTCTACTCTTCATCCCTCCCTCCCTCTTTCCTCTCTCATTTTGTCCTTCTCTCAAACTTGCACTTTTCAATTTCTATTCCTCCCTCCACCCTCCTTCCCTCCTTT
>NW_018233963.1:1741-4878 GCF_001263595.1 Phalaenopsis equestris
AAATAAAAAGTGTAAATGAAAATGAGTGGAGGGGAGAGGAGAAGCAATGATATTATTGGCCAGCAATGATATCTGATTGCATGGATACAGCCAGAAAATGTCACCAGTGCCAATTGTATGGGGTGGTCTGCCCCCAACCTCCAATGTGGTACACCCAACAGTCGCCTCGTGGTTATTCGAGTGTTGGGACACAGACATAATAGGTCCGATAGACCCTCCGTCTTTCAAAGGACACAGATTTATACTTGTCACTACGGATTACTTCTCCAAATCAACAGAGTTAGTGCCGTTACGAGAGGTTATGACACATTACGTCTTTCAATTCTTCAAAAGCTAAGTCGTCTACCGTTTTAGGGTTCCCCGTAGATAATCTCCGACAATAGGGCTGCCTTTAAAAGCACATAGATCAACAACTTAGTTAAACGACACGGAATAGACTAGAGATACTCTACGATCTACTATCCCAGGGCAAATGGCTTAGTTGAGGCCTTCAACAAGACACTGGTAAATATTTTTAAGAAGACACTGGATGAAAATAAAAGAGATTGACATAACAAATTGCTAGCCGTTAGAAGTTAAGACTTTGTCTCTCATAATCAATGTCACCAATCAACTGACAATAGAAGAAAGTGTAAAACTCAGACTCGAGGAACTAAAGAGTTTTGAAGGAAAACGACTAGAAACAAGGAAGTGGGCGGAGGAAAAAAGGACTAAAGTGATGAAGTTAGAAAGAAGGAAAAGGAGGGTAGGAGAGAGAGATAAAGAGAAGTGGAGAGAGACTGAGTGAAAATTGAAGTAAGACAGATAGAGAGAGCAAGAGAGAAGGAGAAAGATAGAAAGGAATGGTGAGGTAGCGAAAGAGAAATAAGGAGTGATGAAATAATGAAAGGATTGAGTTTGTGAGAAAGAGAGACTGAGGGAAGGAGTGTGAGGGATTAAAGAGAGAGCAGGAACAAGAAGGAATGAGAGAGTGTGAGATAAAAATGGAGAGAAGATACTCCGTGGGAAGCTAGAACAATAGAGATGAGTAAAAGATAAAGAGAAGGGGAAAATAGTAGAGAGAAGACAGAGAGATCAGGAGTGATAGAGAGTGAGACGAGTTGAAGAGAGAAAAAATAATTAAGAGGGAGAATAAGACAACAGGGAAGAGAGGGGGCAAGTGAGACAAAGAGAGCTAGAGGAGCAAGAGATAACGATAGAGAAGAGAGGGTGAGAGAATGGTTTAGTGAATGAGAAAGGGAGAAGGAGTGAGAGAGGGAGGGGAAGGAAGAGCGAGGGAGAGAAAATGATGAAGTGAGAGATATTAGGAGAAATAAAGAAGGATATGGAGAGAAAGAGAGATAAAGAGAGTTAGAACAAAACTGAGAGAAGAGAGAACGACATAAGAGGGTGAGAGAGAGCAAGAGTAATAAAGAGAGAGATTAAAAGAGCAAGTGAGGTATAGAGAAAAGAGAGACGGATAAAGTGAGAGGGAGGGAGAGAAGGACTGAGGGAGATATGGAGAGAGAAGAAAGAAAAAATAGAGTGAATGAGACATAAAAAAGGAGGGAGGGAGGGAGGGAGAGAGGGGTAGAAAGAGTGGGGTAGATAAGGAAGGAGTGGGACAAAGGGAGAGGGAGAGAGGGTGGGAGGAATGGGAAGAGAGAAGAAAAAGGGAAGAGTGAGAGGATAAATAGAGAGTGCAATTAAGAAAGAGAGTGAGTCAGAGAAAACAATAGTGGGAGCAAAAGAAAGAGGAAGATAGAGGATGAGCAAGAGAGAGAGTAAAAGGGAGATAGAGATTGCAATAGAGAGTGAGATAGAGAACTTGAGAGAGGTAGGAGCAATAAAAATAGAGGAAGGGAGAGGGAGTGACAGAGAGAGAAAGATTGAGGGAGGGAGCGCAAGAGAGATTGAGTGAGAGATAAAATAAGAGGGTGTGAGAGATATAGAACAATAGAAGGAGAGTGAGCTGAGAGGGAGAGCGGGGAGAAAGATGAAGAGAGAAGAGAGATAGAGTAAGAGAGAAGGAAAGGATAGAAGGAGGGAGAGAGAAAGCAAGAGCAATATATAGGAAGGTAGAGGGAGAGTAAGAGAGAGGGAGATAGAGATAGTGATGAAGAGACAGTGAGGCGGCCTAACCTTAATAGTGAGATAAAGTGGGAGTGAGAATGGGGGTGACCAAGAAAGAGAGTGTCGTAGAAAGGTGAAGATATTAAAAATGAGTGCAAAAGATGTAGAGCATAAGAAAAATAGTAAGAGAGGGAATATAGATATTGTGAGAGAGAATAAGAAGAGATTGATGGAGGGAGGGAGGGATAAAAATAGTGTGAGCTAGAGAAGTACAGAATGAGAGAGGAAAGAGAGAGGGAGAGATGAAGAGTTGAGAAAGAAGGCGTATAAGGGGGATAGAGAAGTTGTTAGTGCAAGAGATATAAGAAAGGAGAGAAAGAGCACAAGAAGAAAGAGAGTGAGAAATGAGAGCAAGAGAGGTAGAGGAAGAGGAGGTAGGGTGAGAGAGGGAGAGAGTGATAGAAAGAAACATGATAGAGAGATTTAAGAGAGAGGAGATTGAGGGAGAGAGTGTGAGATAGTGATTTAGAGAGGGGGTGGAGAAGGAGAGAGATGAGAGAAAGTGAGAGAAAAAGAAAGAGGCAGTAGAGTAAGAGTTAGAAAAAGTGGAAGAAAGAGGGTGGGAGAGTCATTGAGCAAAATCCTAGGAGAGAGAGAAAGAGAAATTGGTAGAGATCGAGATCATGGAAAAGAGGAGGAGAGGGAGAAAAGGAGGCTTAACAAGAGATGAAGATGGAGGGAGGGTGTGACGGAGTGAAAAAAAGTAAGAGAGAGAAATAGAGAGAAAGAGAGAGAATGATGGTGAGAGCAAAAGAGAAGAGTAAGAGTGTCAGAGAGAATGAAAGAGATAAAGGAACATAGAGAAGATAGTGTGAGAAAGGCGAGAGAAAGGTGAGAGAAAGGCAGATAGAGAGAGAGGGCAAGCGAGTGAGAGAGAGGGAGCGAGGGAGAAAGAGGGAGTTTAAGAGAGAAAGAGTGAGAGAGTGAAAGGGAGAGATTGTGGGAGGAGAGAGAAGGAAAAAGGAAGAGGAAGTGAGGGAAATGGAGAGGGATAAAGAGAGAGAAAGAGGAAGTAGAGAGATAAG
>NW_018233963.1:6536-7980 GCF_001263595.1 Phalaenopsis equestris
CTCTCTCCCTCCCTCCCTCCCTCCTTTTTTATGTCTCATTCTCTCTATTTTTTCTTTCTTCTCTCTCCATATCTCCCTCAACCCTTCTCTCCCTCCCTCTCACTTTATCCCTCTCTTTTCTCTATACCTCCCTTGCTCTTTTAATCTCTCTCTTTATTACTCTTGCTCTCTCTCACCCTCTTATGTCGTTCTCTCTTCTCTCAGTTTTGTTCTCACTCTCTTTATCTCTCTTTCTCTCCATATCCTTCTTTATTTCTCTTAATATCTCTCACTTCATAATTTTGTCTCCCTCGCTATTCCTTCCCCTCCCTCTCTCAATCCCTCTTACTCTCTCTTCTCACATTATCTTTCTTCTCTCTGTCAATCTCTTTATTGTGCTCATATCTTTCTTATTCTCTCTGTCTCTCTTGGTCTTCCTATCTGTCCCTTTCTCATTCACTAAACCTTTCTCTCACCCTCTCTTCCTTATCGTTATCTCTTGCAACTCCCGCTCTCTTTGTCTCACTCGCCCCCTCTCTTCCTTATTGTCTTATTCTCCCTCTTAATTATTTTTTCTTTCTCTTCAACTCGTCCCACTCTCTATCACTCCTGACTCTCTGTCTTCTCTCTACCATTTTCCCCTTCTCTTTATCTTTTACTCATCTCTATTGCTCTAGCTTCCCAAGGAGTATCTTCTCTCCATTTCTATCTCACACTCTCTCATTCTTGCTCGTTCTTGCTCTCTCTTTAATCCCTCACACTCCTTCCCTCAGTTTCTCTTTCTCACAAACTCAATCCTCTCATTATTTCATCACTCCTTATTTCTCTTCCGCTACCTCACCATTCCTTTCTATCTTTCTCCTTCTCTTTTGCTCTCTCTATCTCTCTTACTTCAATTTTCACTCAGTCTCTCTCCACTTCTCTCTCTCACTCTCTTTCTCTCTCTCCTACCCTCCTTTTCCTTCTTTCTAACTTCATCGCTTTAGTCCTTTTTTCCTCCGCCCACTCCCTTGTTTCTAGTCGTTTTCCTTCAAGACTCTTTAGTTCATCGAGTCTGAGTTTTGCACTTTCTTCTATTGTCAGTTGATTGACGACATTGATTCTGAGAGACAACGTCTTAACTTCTAACGGTAGTACGGCCTCGGACCCGTACTCGAGCGTGTAGGTTGTACATTGACTGGGAGTCTTGTATGTCGTCCGGTAGGCCCATAAAGCTTCTAGCAATTTGTTATGTCAATCTCTTTTATTTTCATCCAGTGTCTTCTTAAAAATATTTACCAGTGTCTTGTTGAAGGCCTCAGCTAAGTCATTTGCCCTGGGATAGTAGATCGTAGAGTATCTTCAGTCTATTCCGTGTCGTTTAACTAAGTTGTTGATCTTTGTGCTTTTAAAGGCAGCCCTATTGTCGGAGATTATCTGCACGGAACCCTGAAATGGTAGACGACTTAGCTTTTGAAGAATTGAA
>NW_018233963.1:8299-9960 GCF_001263595.1 Phalaenopsis equestris
TCCCTCACTCTGTCTCTCTCTGTCACTCCCTCTCTCTCCCTCTCTTATTATCATTCCTACCTCTCCAGTTCTTTCTCTCACTCTCTGGAGAGAGGAAGATAATGATAGAAAGAGGAAGGCAGAGAAATACAAAGAGCAAGAAAGAGGTAGAGAGAACTATGAGAGAGAGAGTGGGAGGGAGATTGACCGAGGGAGAGAGAGGAATAGAGAGGTGACAGAGAGAGGGAGTGAGGGAGGAAAGGCTAGAGAGATTGAGTGAGAGGAATAGTAAGAGGGAGAGAGGAGAGATAGAAGGAAAGAGGGAGTGTAAGAGAGAGGGAGATAGAGATAGAGGAGGGCTAACAGAGGTAGAGAGATAAAGTGGAGTGATAATGAGAGTAACAAAGAGAGAAAGGGTGTAGTAGAAAGGTAAAGAGATTAAGAGAGAGCACAAAGGATGTAGGTAAGAGAATAATAATAATAGAGAGAATAGAGACATTGTGAGAGAAAGAGGTAAAAGGAGGGAAGGAGGGTGGAGGGAGGAATAGAAATTGAAAAGTGCAAGTTTGAGAGAAGGACAAAGTGAGAGAGGAAAGAGGGAGGGAGGGTTGAAGAGTAGAGAAAGGAGGATGGGGGGGATAGAGAGGTTGACAGTGCAAGAGATATAAGAAAGGGGAGAGAGTATAAGAAAAAAAATAGAGAGAAATGAGAGCAAGAGAGATAGAGGAAGAGAGGAAGAGAGTGAATTAGAGAGACTGAGGGAAAGAAACATGATAAAGAGATTAGAGAGACAGGAAATAGAGGGAGAGAGTGTGAGATAGTGATATAGAGAGGGGGCAGCGAGGGAGAGAGATGAGAGAAATTAAGAGATAAAGAAGAAGGCAAATAGAGTAAGACATGAGTAGATTTGAGAGAGAGAGATAGAGAGGAAGAGAGAGAGAGATAGAGAGGGAGAGAGAGGGTGAGAGAGAGAAGTTTTAATATAAGAGAAAGAGGTAGAAAGAGGAGAGAATGTAGGAGAGAAAAAAAGGAGTCTTAGGAAGAGATGGAGATGGAGGGAGGGTGTGGGGGAGGGAGGGAGTTAGGACATGATTGGAAGAGAGAGAAAGATAGAGAAGGGAAAGAGAGAAAATGAGGGTGAGAGCAAAAGAGTGGCAGAAAACAAAAGGGAAGAGCACGAGGGATAGAGGGAGTGAAAGAGTTAAAGCGACATAGAGAATATAGTTTGAGAATGGTGAGAGAAAGACAGATAGAGAGATAAAAGGCAAGTGAGTGAAAAAGAGGGAGGGAAAAAGAGGGAGGTCAAGAGAGAAACAAAGTGGGAGAAATAGTGAGAAGGAGAGAGTGTGGGAGGAGAGAGGGATAAAGGGAGAGAAAGTGAGGGAGAAGGAGAGAGGGAAAAAGGGATAGAGTGAGGAAGTAGAGAGAAGACTTTGTGAGAGAGAGCGAGAGATAAGAGGGGAGAAAGAGATAGAAAGAGCTAATGTGAAATAAGAAGTGAATGTGAGTAAGAGAGATGATGAGATACAAAAAGAGATGGAGAGAGAGATGGAGCGGGAGTGAAGAGAATAAAGATCGAGAGAAAATTTTGAGAAAGAGAGGTAGGAGAGAGAAAGAAAAGGAGCGGGAGAAGAGATAAAGAGATCAATGAGAGGAGAGTGTAGAGAGAAAGAGAAGAGAGA
>NW_018233964.1:0-225 GCF_001263595.1 Phalaenopsis equestris
TCTATTATCACGTTATTGCCTTTATGTGATGCATTATTGTTGGTGATCACCCTCAATAGTGAAGACAATCCCTCTTTCTCTTTGCAGTTGAATACATTCATGAGAGGACCTTCATAGTTCATGTAGACTTGGTTAAAGTCCATGTTGAAGTCTATGGTACCCCTGCGGCGCCATCTCCTCATTTGGTGTCAGGCTCTAGCCATCCTTGAAAGTAAAGATCAGCCT
>NW_018233965.1:0-682 GCF_001263595.1 Phalaenopsis equestris
TCATCTGGTTTCTCATTGGGACGAAATTAGAATAGTGGCAGACAGGAACATTCTCTATCATATATAACTCATTGATCCGTGCAGGAGTGAAAGTAATCCATCTTCCTCGTACATAAACAACTCATTGGTTGATTCCATGTAAATTTACATAAAATTCTTTTACCACAGGAACTACCACGGCAATAATAGTGTAGCACAGCACTTCCCATTTTCGCCGCACTATCGTTTCTTCAATATCCGTCGTGAGATTATTCAATCCCCAATTCATGAATCCTCGTTCTTTGATTAATCTTTTCTTCGTCAGCAACTTGTTGAAGATTCGCAGCGCTTCCGCACTAATGAACTTTTGCCGATTGAAAACTCGCATTCTGGGATTATCAGGGGAATTGGACGCCATAGGAATGAAATTGACAGAGTTTTACTTCGTTCTTGGGGAGAAAATATGAACTAGAGTTTGAGCTTTTAAGTTTAAAAAGACTATTCCCGCCCAAAAACCATCAAAAACCGCCACTCGAACACAAGAAACCGTCATCTTACCGGTCTTGCCGTCGGGGGGGGCGAGGGAGTCGGTGGCGTCGATAGCGCTGTCGGCACGCCTCTAAATTAATTTTATCTGGACTCTCGGAAAAAACCCGTCTTGGACGCCTTCGAGGGCGCCGTCGACGCCCAAGGCAAAATTTTC
>NW_018233966.1:0-860 GCF_001263595.1 Phalaenopsis equestris
CAAATAGGAGCATACCTATTCTTTAACCTTTGGTCGAGACATAAAGCACATTGACTAAACTTACACTTCTTTACGGAATCTGTAGCTAGGTTGGGAGGATACCGGCTCTCACTTTGGAGCTCCCACGTTCCCCTCGCCTAAGGGCTAACATCTACACTTCAGCACCCAAACAATATGACCGAATTGGGGATTTTAGTCTGTCAATCTATCTCCAATTCTACGCCTGATAATTTTATTTTCCTATTTATTTGCACCCAACTTCCAAGGGCTTTGACCTCCCTGAATCTTGGATGTAATCTTCACTTTAGTTGTAAAACTTAACTTATTTTAACAAATCAATTGGCCAGATTGAAAGTAAATTAAGATCGAAGTGAAAAGATCATCACAACTTCCTTAACATTTTCATGGCTCAACCAATTCAAATCACTATTTCAAAAATCTCAAGATAATGAGAAAGACACAGAAAACAACTCAGAACTCATGGGGAAGACACAACAAAACTCAGACATCATATATAAAAGCAAAGTCATACAACTACAACAAGTAAATAACACTTATCTCTAATTTCTTCCCAAGCAAACTCCTCAAAGTTCCTCTGAATCTCTTTTTTATTTAAGCACACAGAATTCCTCTTTGAAGCGGCAAGGAGGAAGAAATCTCTCACTTTCCCTCCACTCTTACATTCTCTCAAAGAATTCCTCACAATTAGACTCTCTACACATTCCTAACACTTAACTCCCTCCTATTTTCGGCCAATGACTTCTTCTTAAAGTTGTGGATGAGTTTTCCCAAGGGTTGCTTAGGCATCCCTCCAAAATTTGTCTGCATCCAATGCATTGTTGGACATAACCGATGATCTC
>NW_018233967.1:0-980 GCF_001263595.1 Phalaenopsis equestris
TCTGCTAATAGTTTGACCAGTTCTGCAGACTCTTTATCTTCAAGTAGAGAACTTATAAATGTAGGCCGGGGTCGTTCTTCAGTCCCAAGGTTAATCTCTTTCAATTCATCGATAGTGGATTTAATTTCTTCCTCAAATTCTGGCAGAGTATCTTCTATTGGTTGATCAGTAGAGTCATCATCTTCATCGAGACAATCTTTTTTTGACTCAGTAGCAACAACCATGCAAAATTCAGAATCATCGACTGGTCCAACTGTACCAAATCCGAGACCTTCTTTTGAATTGGTAGTTTGTCTTTTAGTATTCCACAATTTTTCAAAGATTTAAAATTTATCTTTTGGCATTTGTTTTGGTAAATGTCCCTGTTGAATTAAATTTTGAACACAAAGTGAGAAGTAACCAAAAGGCAATTCCATTAATTCATTAGAATCAACATCCAAATTTACATGTTTTTCAATCTTAGTAGAGGTAGAAGCACGGTAAAATTTGATCGGCTTTGAACCAACATTACGGACTTCCTTGACCTCTAAACTCTCGATCTTTTGAGGGAGAATCAGAGTGAGGGTCACAGTATCCACACAGTGGTTTATCCGATCATACATTGTTTCATATTTATTCCTCTCTGTATCTTCTAAGGATATCTTGTACTGAGGTTTCTTCTGTTTTGTCATCATTACTTCACCTTCAGAACTGTCTTCATCACCAATGTTGATAGTTATCCTAGTTTGCTCAAGAATTAAATTGATCTTTCCTCCTCAGCGTCCCTGGCCTCTACCTCGGGTGCGTGAACTAGAAGAACCTCCACCAACTCGTTGTAAGGGAGTGGTAGAAGGTTGTTGAAGCGGAGTAGTCTAGCCTCCATTTTGTGATCCTTCTAAATCTTTATCTTTGTGTGTCAAAATTTTGCGCGAGAAGACAGTCTTCTTTGGAGGTGCGTAGTAGGTAGCATCTTCATGGATACCAACTTCATGCACTGAAAA
>NW_018233967.1:990-1351 GCF_001263595.1 Phalaenopsis equestris
TTGATGCAATTTTCTTGACCATCTTTTCGGTATTTAATGCACTGATGTAGGGATGATGGAACCATGTTATGCTCATGAATCCACGGTCGACCCAATAGAGCGTTGAAAGAGGTCTCGACGTTGATGATATGAATTTTAACGGTTTTTACATGTTCTCCAACCTTCATAAATAATGAAACTGATCCAAGGGCTCTTTCTCCCTTTTGTTGAATCTTCTTAACATCATTTTATCAGGGATGAGCTCCTGAACGTCGAAGTCCAAATATGCTAATGTCCGTAGACTCATCAAGTTAAGAGATGCTCCAGAATCCACTAAAACTCTGGATAACACAAATCTGCCAATGTTGACAGAGATGTAGAG
>NW_018233967.1:2277-5672 GCF_001263595.1 Phalaenopsis equestris
TCAGTATCTTCTTGGACGATCTGCTCCAGACCTAATTCTATTCTTCTTTGGTGTCCGTAGAAGCTTGTTTCGATGAATCCTGTATTCGATTGAGGACCCTCTTGAGTTCATCCCAAGTTGTACTCCATCCATCTGTTCCGACATATGGATCAATTGGGGAGATTGACTCAGCTGAAATCATGTTTATGGAACCTTTTTCAGATTCTCTCAAATACTCTTTCGGAATTGTAATGTTTTCTTCCTTGAGGTTCTTCTCAAGCCAGTCCTTAAAGACGAAACACTTGTCTATAATGTGTCCAAGTAACCGGTGGTACGGGCAATAATTCGGTTCATTCTTCTTATCCACCTCTTTGAGTTTCTTTGGATGAGGTAGTTTGAATTTTGGTTTCTTCATCAGGCTTTTGAATATTTTAGGTACAGCTTCATCGTTGAAGGAGTAAACAACTTTATGTCTCTCTAATAGGGATATTCTTTTACTCGCTGTTTGAGGTGATCCCTCCTGAGACGGCCGTTGGTTGGATTGACTGCTCTGTTTCTGAGGGTACTGTGACGAAGACTAACGATGATCTTCTGCATATATCTTTATCGGCTGCTTTCCTTTATTGACAGTTGCGACTACCCCTGATTTCTTTTCGAACACTCTGGTCACCTTAGCCCTTTCATGTGGCTCCATGTGCTTGATTTCTTCTTGAAGAAGAGATTGATGGCTTTACTGAGTAGCTTCTCGAAGGATTTAATAGTGAGTCCCTTGAGCATGAAGGCTACTGGGCCATAGATGCTCTTGAGTAAGATCTCAATCGCATTATGTTCTTATAGCTGAGGTTCACATTTCATGCTAAAATTTCTCCACCTCAGAATGTAGTCCACCAAAGTCTCGTTGGGCTTCTGCTTCTCTACTACGAGATCTCCAATAGACACATGATGTTGGGCTCTAGCAAATCTTTTTACGAACAACTGTTCTTTCTCGCCGAATGTCTTAACTGATCTGTTGGGTAATTCAACATACTAATCAAAAGCGATCCCTGACAGGCTGCTAATGAACTATCAAAAGATTAGAGCTTCGTTACCTCCAGTATTACTACAAATGGCTCGAAAATGTGTTATTTGTTGCCTGGGATTTCCAGTCCCATCAAATATCGTAAAGTTTGGCGACACAAAACCATTAGGGTCGGGTACGGTATCAAACTCCTCCGGGTAAGGTTTTCCCTTCAAAATCAATGCACCCACCCTTTGATTGGGTTAAGGCCTCGAACTTGCTCGACCATTTGCTTAAATTCCTTTTCTGACATGACACTTGATGGAGAATCCTTCTTTTGTTATTCATCTCTATTTGCTGAGGCAACTTCTCTCCTTTCATTTGTGATGTGTATAATCTTCAGTTGATTGATTTTTGGAGAGGCTAATTGTGGTGGTTGAGACTGTCCCTGAACTGTGGCCATGACGGTCATGGCAGTAACCATCTCTTCCATTCTTTTCTCCATTTGGCTGATTTGTTCATCTCTTAAGAAAACAGCCCTACGCAGCTCATCTACAGCGTTCTCTTCAATGAGAGGTTGAGTGTCGCTCGTAGATGCAGCGGCTCTAGTCTCGATGACTTGGATATCCATGAAATCTTCCTTGAGGTAATCACTAAAGTCAAAATGTTCATCATCGTCAATGAATACTCCATGTTCTTGGGCTAACTCGGAAATCTCGACCCTGAGCTTTTCGACCTTTTCTTCAATTATTGATTCGTGTAGCATTTTAAGATCTAGAGGACTTAGCTGGACATCTTCCACTTGTTTCTTCATCTCGCTAGCAATTGCTGTGACATTGTCGGATACTTCATACCCTGGCTTCATTCCATGATCCTGCCCTGTAGGCTTGTTGGACCGTATTGGTACGACAACCTTGGGCATCCATACCCTTTTCTTTGATGGTGATGTTTTGAGACGGAGTGTCTCAACAGAAACATTGGCATGTCAAAGAGAAGTATGATCCCCATGGTGCAAACCAGATACAGTACTGGGTAACCTCTTCGTCTTTCCCTTCAAAATTTTAAGAACATCCTTGTGACTGGTAGTTGGTAGAATTTTTAGACCCAGACGCGACGTAACTGGTCAACGGCCTGTGGGTCTAGTGACGGTAAAATCAGTAGTATCAATGGTGGTATTAACTCTGCTTCTTAAGCGCAACCAGACGGGAATGCGAGCAGGTAAAGCTTTAGTTGACTTTTAAGGTCGCCTGACAGATCTAACATCCTTTAAAATTTCTTTCTTCATGAGAGGGGATATTGCACATCCCACTTATTTGAGTAACTCGCCAATTGAACAACCTCATGCATGTTTCATAAATCTTCCCTTCAAGAAGTAGGGTAAGTATACCTGCTACTTCTTTCTACCGTCTTCTTTCTTCTCGTAGGAAGGCTCTTTGTTTGCATCAGTTGACATTGCGACGCTGATTTCTTCTGAGCGGTGCATCCGACATTCTCTCTTCATCGGCACCTACTAAATCCTCTATCAGAGCAGTTATCATGGACTATAGACGATTGGTTCCTTTGATTAGATGTTTTTGTTGAGTGGTCACTTTCTTCCTCTTCCATGAGGAGTCTTCTCTGGTGCCCATCTTTAGCAGAGATGGTAATTTCCTTCCCCGTAGCAGCAGTAGGGATAGCTGGTTTGGCGAATGTCGTGAAGGTAACAGCTTTAGACTTCTTGCCGGCAGGGAAGTCTTGAGGGCAGTTCAAACTGAATTCTGCAAACGGTTCTTGAACTTCCGGGGCAGCGATCCTCGTTACCACGAATGGGGCTTTCCTGAAGATAACCTCGAGGACTTCAAATCCAGCTCCGAACTTGATGGTGGGAGCAACATTACGAGCGTTGCGGTGCAAGCGTTGCGGTCCTTTGGCAGGTTGCACGAAAAGGTCAGCGTTGGGTAGGCCATCGCAGCGAGCTTTAAAACAGAAAGTTTTAGGGTTAGCTATATAGCCGAAAACCTTATAATCTTTAAGGCAAACACTAAAAATACAGGTTAATCTTTAGACCGGATGGGTCTTAATTTATGGGTATTTTTAACATCTTTGTTTAAAAAGGTGTAAAATTTAATTAGTATTTCAAAGTGCATGCAACACAACACGATTTGGTTTAATTTGTGAAGTAGCAAACCAAATTTGGAAGATAGATGTGAAAAATTTTAGGACGCAGTGCGGGACCCAATTAGTGGCAAAAAATGCCTAGGTGGAATTAGTCCACCGACACACCTATTAGGGGTCCGACCCCACATGAAAATTTATAGAGTCCTTAATGGCCTTCTGAACCCCTCTGTTCAAAGATGGTTGAACAGCTAGTCCTGAAGTCCAAAGAGTTAGTTGTACTTTCCCAAGACAGAAATGGGTAAAGTATGCCAACGGAAGAAGG
>NW_018233967.1:6068-7258 GCF_001263595.1 Phalaenopsis equestris
ATTAAATAGGGTTTATATTAAGCTGGATTCGAAAAAGTTTTCTATAAGAGCAAGCCCCTATAGTTAATTGCATCTTAAATGACCAAAGCCACCTTTCGATAAAAATCAAGAAATATTATCTTCAAGGAGTTCCAAATGGTAGGACTTTTCAATGAGATTGAACGTAAATGTGTGAAAGGGGATTGGTTCAAATTTGGAACATTTTATTATAGAGTCCAAAGGAGGAAGAACTAGGGGATGTCATGGATCCAGAGGAGAACCCCGGTGACTTCCCAAGCAATCCTAATGTTTGGCTTCATTTCTAAGGAGAAATATTTAGGTGTTTCATCCTGTCAATTTTATTAGTTAGGGCTTACATTCGTGTGAAACAATCACACAAATAGCCTGAAAGATATGAGGGTTTTGGTCGTGACAAATGATAACCTAGGAATCATAAGATGAGTTAGGGCTTATATTATATAGCAGGGCTATGCAAAGTCCTGAAGATAAGGTGAGGATTTACGTTGCATAAGCAAGCAACCTCGCAGTCCTATGGCTTTGTTGTTTAATTCTAAGGAAGGAAGATTGGTTTAGCTGGGGAAGAAAGATTTTGCTGTTGAAGATGGTCGTGCTGCCGACCAAGCTAGCTCCAAGCTCCTTGCCGCGACGAGTTTGAGTTATCTGGTGTGTCAAGCTATAATATCAAATTAGGTGGCCCTATGGTTGAAGTTATTTAAATTTTATGAGGGCCTATTAAAGTTGATTAGAGCGACACCGATTAGGATCCTACGATTCCCTCATTCTGGCATCACTATTTTCTATTCGATTCACTTAGTCCAAATGGACTTATCAAACCCAACTTAATGAGTTCCATAATTTTGTTTAAACCGTGGGATGCCTCGTTAGTAACCGTAGGTTACCTCCTCCAAGGGATTCCCGATAATCCGATAGAGACGTCTTAATTTGGTTTAAGTTGTAGTTTTATGTGATGCTTGTGATTAAATTTTGAGTTGTTTTATATTTTGCATGTTGTGGTGGTGAATTTTATCTTGGTTGATTTTTAATTTTGGCTTTGGGTTATGGTTAAAATGCAAGTTTATGTAAGTAAATGCGAGCTTGAAACATGTAAGGAAGAGGCAGAAGGAAAACGGTACTATAAACTATAAAAGTGTACCCGGGGAGTCTTCTCGTTCCACCACCTGAAACTTAAA
>NW_018233968.1:0-848 GCF_001263595.1 Phalaenopsis equestris
CAATCATCTACACAATATTGATCAATTAATTAGGCATAAAGTCATGGATAGCCAAACTCAAACCCAACCTTTGGTCATTTGGACCCACATTAGACCCTTATACTAAAATTATCCTAGCCACCAAATTTATGACTCAACTACCACTGAACATACTCCATGAACCAGGCTAAACCCCCTTAGACCAGCCATGGTAAGCTATGGACCATTGGATCCATAAATTAAGGGATTCATGCCCATTTATGGGCTATAACAAAAAATCTCCCCCATCATCACTTGCCATTGAGGGTTAAACATAATTAACCCTCCCACTGGCTCACATGACCTCCTAGCCACCTCCCTTGGCTCTGCCAGCTGGCCTAGTTGCCGGAGCACCTCAATACCAAGAGCCACAATCCCTAAATCAAACTCAATCTCAACCCTTGGGGCCAGCTCACCCTAATTAATCCTTAGAGCTTCTTAGCCCACCGCCTCACTAGGCTTTTGCACCCAAAGCTAGGCCCTGAGCTCCTCTCTCCTGCCATGGCTATAAAATGGCATCTTCACGGCCAAAAATGGGGTGCTAAAATTTTCTGAAGGAAATCCTACCCAATTGCTCCCATAGCCTCTTTGAGACCTCATCAGTGCAAACCAAAGCTCAATTTCTTAGCTCGATTCCGGTCGGAAGCAGGACAAGTTTGGCCACACCTCCACAGTGAACCAAAGATCAATTAAACTTGCCCACACGTTCACCACAGTCAAAGAAGACAAAGCCCCTTTAAAGCCCCCTCACAGAGAGCCACTACCCTAAACCACCCTAAACTTTGATCAATACCCAAATTCGGTCTTGATCGAATTTGGGTCTAGGCATT
>NW_018233969.1:0-1103 GCF_001263595.1 Phalaenopsis equestris
TTCTTACGAGCAAACCCCACACCAAAAATAGTGTCTCTGGCGACTCTGTTGGGGATGAGTTTCTCTCTCCATTTAAATCAAGAAAAAATATCTTCATACATCGGTAATGCATACATGTCCCTCATGAATCAAGATTACATTTTTTTCATTGACATATTTTACCCTTTTTTGTCTTGGGAAAGTACGGTCAACTCTTTTGACCTTCAGGATTATCTGTTCAACCATCCTGGGACAGAGTAATTCAGAAGGCCATTAAGGACATTCTGATCTTTATATGAAGTCGGAATTCCAATAGGTCTGTACGTGGACTAGTTCCACCTGGGCGTTGCATAAAGTGGGTCCCGCACTGGGTCCTAAAATATTTTAATTTTGCAAATTAAACTAATACTACGTAAATTTTGAAAATTTTGAAATTTTTATTTGGTCTTTAGACTTCCCTTTGTTAGCTTTAGTGTTTGCGCTAAAACTACACCACTTTGGCCATATAACTAACCCCAGCACTTTCTTTTGCAAAGTTGCTGCAATGACCCACCCAACGCTAACATTCACCTGCAACCTGCCAACAAGCCGCGAGGCCCGCAACGTTGCTACTGCCATCAAGTTTGGAACAGGATTTGAAGATCTCGAAATTACCCTTAGGAAGGCTCCTCTTGTTGTTGTGAAAGTTGCTGCTCCAGAAGTACAAGAGCCAGCTCATGAATTTCAACTCCCTTAATGACTTTCCTGTTCACAAAAAAAATTAAGACCCCTGCTACTGTTGCCATAACACCAACAAAGACAGTTGTCCCCGCTACTAAGGGAAAAGAAATCGTGATAATAGAAAATCCGACTGAAGAGTTAGATGCCTTACCTTCAACTTTTTAAATCGAATCAAGTTTAAAGACTATGCCATTGACCTGGTCTCAGAGAAGAAACCGCAACAGGACAGCCCAAAAAGCGACTAAAATTCAGATCCCTGAGAAAATACCTACTGAAGAGAAACCTCATCAGAAGGAAGAAGAATTACCAGAAATCTATCCACTGCTGAGAAGAGGCAAATTCTATCCTCATATGAATACCGATGAACACGAAAATGTCTAAAAGATTGTTGCTACTCTGCCAAT
>NW_018233970.1:0-825 GCF_001263595.1 Phalaenopsis equestris
GTTGGTTGGATTGACTGCTTTGTTTCTGAGGGTACAGTGATGAATACTGACGATGATCCTCTGCATATATCTTTATCGATTGCTTTCCTTTGTCAACAGTTGCGACTACCTCTGATTTCTTTTTGAACACTCTGGTCACCTTAGCCTTTTCATGTGGCTCGATGTGCTTCATTTCTTCTTGCAAACTGTTGGCTTTACTGAGTAGCTTCTCGAAAGATTTGATAGTGAGTCCCTTAAGCATGAAAGCTATCGGTCCAGAGATGCTTTTGAATAAAATCTCAATTGCCTGCTGTAGCTGAGGTTCACATTTCATGCTAAGGTTTCTCCATCTCAAAATATAGACTGTCAAGGTTTCACTAGGCTTCCGCTTCTCCATCATGAGTTCTTCAATAGACACATGATGCTGCACCCCAGCAAATTCTTTCACAAATAACTGTTCCAACTCAGAAAATGTTTTAACTGACCCGTTGGGCAGGTCAGTGTACCAGTCGAAAGAGATCCCTCACAAGCTACTAACGAACTGCTGGCAGAGTAGAGCTTCGTTAGTCCTTATGTTTCCACAATTGGCTTGAAAATGTGCTATGTGTTGTCTGGGATTTCCAGTCCCATCGAATATCTTAAAGTTTGGGGTTACATAGACCTTGGGGAAAGGCACGGCATCAAATTCCTCCGGATAAGGTCTACCCTTTAAAATTGATGCATTGCCCTTGGACAGGGCTAAGCCGTCCCGTACTTGTTCAACCATTTGCTTGAACTCTTTTTTTGGCATGGCACTTGACGCAGAATCCACAGAATCCTTCTTCGGTTGTTCTTCTTTGTCTGTCG
>NW_018233971.1:0-440 GCF_001263595.1 Phalaenopsis equestris
TGTTGAATCTAAAATTTTCTGTCAATCACAACCAAAATATAAAGCATGGGAGAAGAGTAGAAATAGAGTGTGTGTGTGTGGGAGTTATAATCTCATAATGAACTGTAAAATCTTGTAAGCTGCTTCATTAAATGCTAGCTCTATTTCTAAGGGACTTGGTACAATAGTGATATTATATTTTTATTTGCCCTCATTGGAAGAGGGTTTATATAGAGTATTTTTGATATTTTACGAGCGATGACATATAATTTTTATGATTTTAGAAAGAAAAAAATTAGATATACTTTTATAGATTTTAAGAAAAATTACTTTTATAGATTTTAAGAAAAATAAATTAAAAAATTATGATATTAGGTTATTAAGAAAATAAACAATTGTGATTGCAACAAATCACCTCCTTGCCAGGACAAACATGGATAATATCATAATCCAAAGATCTA
>NW_018233972.1:0-1305 GCF_001263595.1 Phalaenopsis equestris
CTTCGAGGTCAGTACCTAAATTTCGATTCTCTTTTGAAGGTTGATACCTAAAATTCAATTCTAATTTTGGGGTCAGTACCTAAATTCTTATTCCCTCTCTTTGAGGTTGGTACCAAAATTTTGATTCGCTTGGTACCAAAATTTTGATTCGCTTTTCAAGGTTGATACCCAAATTTCAACTCTTATTTTTGGGGTCAGAACAAAAATTTTGATTCCCTCTCTTTGAGGTGGGTACCTAAATTCTTATTCTCTTTTTGAGGTTGATACCTAAATTTCAACTCTCATTTCGAGTTCAGTACCTAAATTCTAATTTCCTCCCTTTGAGGTCAGTACCTAAATTTTGACTATCTTTTGAGGTTGATACCCAAATTTCAACTATCATTTTGGGGTCCGTACCTAAATTTTGATTCCCTCCCTTCGAGGTCGGTACCTAAATTCTGATTCCCTTTTTGACCTAATTTCCGATTCCCTTTTTGAGGTTGATACCTAAATTTCAACTCTCAATTTTGGGGTCAGTTCCTAAATTCTGATTCCCTCTCTTCGTGGTCGATACCTAAATTCTGATTCTCTTTTCGAGGTTGATATCCAAAGTTCAACTCTCATTTTAAGGTCAGTACCTAAATTCTGATTCCCTCCCTTCGAGGTCGGTAGCTAAATTCTGATTTTCTTTTCGAGCTTGAAACCTAAAATTCAACTCTCCTTCGAAATCAGTAACTAAATTCAGATTCCCTCCCTTCAAGGTCGGTACGTAAATTCTGATTCTCATTCGAGGTTGATACCTAAATTTCATTTGGGGTCAGTTCCTAAATTTTGATTCCCTCCCTTCGAGGTCTGTACCTAAATTTCGATTCTCTTTTCAAGGTTGATACCTAAATTTCAATTCTCATTTTGGGGTCAGTACCTAAATTCTTATTCCCTCTCTTTGAGGTTGGTACCAAAATTTTGATTCGCTTTTCAAGGTTGATACCCAAATTTCAACTCTTATTTCGGGGTCAGTACCAAAATTTTGATTCCGTCTCTTTGAGGTGGGTACCTAAATTCTTATTCTCTTTTTGAGGTTGATACCTAAATTTCAACTCTCATTTCAAGTTCAGTACCTAAATTCTGATTTCCTCCCTTTAAGGTCAGTACCTAAATTTTGATTATCTTTTGAGGTTGCTATCCGCTCTTTCGAGGTTAATACCCAAATTTCAACTCTCATTTTGGGGTCAGTACCTAAATTTTGGTTCCCTCTCTTTGAGGTCGGTACCTAAATTCTGATCTTCTTTTCGAGGTTAATACCCAAATTTCAACTTTCATTTTGGG
>NW_018233973.1:0-790 GCF_001263595.1 Phalaenopsis equestris
GCAAGATTTGGGAATCATGCATTCACATACTGCCATTTTATTTTGTGATAACCAAAGAGCACTTCACATCGCCTCGAACATGGTATACCATGAGCGAACAAAGCACATCGAGATTGATTGTCATCTCATACGGGAGAAAGTTCAAAAAGGAATAATAAAGTTGGCTCATATGTTTACTTTAGAACAGCCAGCAGACGTTTTCACAAAGTCACTAAACTCTTCGCAATTCTCGACAATACTCAGCGAGTTAGGAATTATTAACATACATTCCAAACTTGAGGGGGAGTGTTAGGAGTTATGATAGGAAATAATTTATTCTTATAAATTATTTCCTTAGAATTAGAGTTATGATAGGAAATAATTTATTAATGTAAATAAATTATTACCTTGAAATTAATGAGATATTTATTTTTCTATTTTACGTTATTTCCTATATCTCCTAACAATTAATAAAAAATGATATTCCACTTAAAAATAAGGCATGGACATATTATTTGATCTTATCTTTAAGGGAGTTTGAGGTTTTGGACGCTGAACCATTTCATGATGTAGTTCTCCAATGATTTGCAATGCAGCGTTCAAGTACTTACCGACAGTTTCCCCCAAAAAAATAAAAATTGAATTTGATGATGTGTCCTAATTAATACAATAATATAATAACTTGGTTCTCAATTCTTATATTAAATGTGTCCAAAAGTAATATTCTTTTTCGCATCATATAAAGGAGACGTTACTTGTATTTCTGCTTCAATTAACGTAGTCCACGGTTCTTGATAATCAAATATTTAAC
>NW_018233974.1:0-202 GCF_001263595.1 Phalaenopsis equestris
CGGAGCAAAGGTATAACCTCACTCACTCTTCCGAGACTTCACAAGATCTCCATTTATAATGGCTTGATTTCATATCATGTTTACCATATAGATGTGTTCGTCTCTTCAAGACGAACAATTTTAAAAAATAATCATCAAAATCCATAAAGAAATGAGAGAGATATTAAGATTTTAAAATGGACGGTTCTCGGTTAAGTCTATC
>NW_018233974.1:1318-1658 GCF_001263595.1 Phalaenopsis equestris
AGAAAAATACAAAATAAATTTCTCTGGGTTTCCTGACCTCAGAGAGATTTTTTAAAAATATAAAACATATTTTTTAACATATAAAATATTTTATTTTTATTAAAGTCCCTAAAACTTTAATTAATTTTAATAAATCATAGAAACTTCAAACAATTATAAAATTTTGGCCAAATGACTTTCTGGTCTAGGGCTAGCTCACATAAAATTTCAAGTTATTAGGAGTTGTCTTGATCATCTTTTGGAATTTTCTTTGAAGATGCATATTTTTGCATGAAAATAATTATATGAATTAAATTAAATTGTGAAAATTCACATTTTCTCCTCTGATGTCTTAATTGAC
>NW_018233974.1:1750-3047 GCF_001263595.1 Phalaenopsis equestris
CCTTAGGGGCAAAGTTGTAATTTTGGATATTTTGGCCTTAATGAACATTTAGGTTTAATCAAAATGGGAAATGGGTAATTTCTGATATTAATTAACTCATTTGATGATTTGCAATCAAAAATGGGTTTATTTGGTAGAAACCCACTTCACTTTGCCAAATTACAAGATAAAAGAATAATTCTCATAATTATCAAAATTTTGGAAACTTCATTAGCATAAAATGACTTTTGAATTTAGGGGTATAACTTTGGAAATCAATGATTTCACACCCTTATTTGATAATTAAAAGGATGTTTAAATGATCTTGATAATGATCACATAAAGTTTTAAATCTTTTCAAAATCAGTACACACGCTTAATACATTCACTTAGGTTACAAGGACTTAGTGGTGAACTTAAGTTGAAATCCACTTGTTAAAAGATGTTTAGAAAAATCAACATAATCAAACTCTTTTAAAACACCACAAGTCCAACTAGGACTAAAATTTGGCTAAGTGTTCTTAATAACGCTAATTTGTCTCCTAAAGGGTCTTCACCTACATAACTTTCAAATTGAAAGGTAAATGACATTTACCTTATTCTTGGGAATAATTAAGACATCAACATTCACTGAGCATTAAGATATTTAGGATGAATTATTAAGCAACATAATAAAGTTTAAATGAACTCAAGGCCTTTTAGCAGACATTAAGAAGGTTGCATGGACCTGCTCCCTACTCTTAACCTGGTGAATACCTCAGGGATCTATTAAACTTAATATGTTTTACTTAATAATATTGTCCTTAAAATTTAAGGACCCCCAATATACAACATAGAGTTAGGAAGGTTTCCAAAACTTTACTTTTCCAGCTCTATATACATAAATGCTCTGACATGCATTTTGAGTTTCAGGTGGTGGAACGAGAAGACTCGCGAGGTACACTTTACAGTTTTCAGTGTTGTCCTTCTTGTACTTTCATACTGTACTTTTATACCTGCAAATTTGCATGTTAAACAATGATGTCACCCTGCATGAAAACTAAAACCATCAGGATAGCCACATACGCAAAACCAGAACTAAAATCAACCAAGATAAAATTCACTACCACAACATTCAAAATATAAAACAAATCAAAATTTAATCACAAACATCACACAAAAACCACAACTTCAACAAAATTAAGATGTCTCTATCGGATGATCGGGAATCCCTCGGAGGAGGTAACCTACGGTTGCTAACGAGGCTTCCCACGGTTTAAATGGAATTATGGAACTCATTAAGTTGGGTTTAGTAAGTTCATTTGTTCTAAGTGAATCC
>NW_018233974.1:3891-12789 GCF_001263595.1 Phalaenopsis equestris
TCTTGTGTTCATCCTTCGGGATAGATACAGGATTTGAGGTAAAACGCTCTTTCATCTAAACTATGAAAATTATGGTGTCAGTTTGACTTCATCTTTTTCAAAACTAAAATTTTTAAAATGTCCTTCCAAAGCGGGCAACGGGATTTCAATTCCGATGACCGACAGCTTCTTACGGGCAAACCCCACACCAAAAATAGTGCCGACAGATGAAAGTTTATCCCTATGGAGATGTGGATAACAAAGATCCTAAAACTAACAAAATACTCAAAGTGAGTGGTCACAGGCTGAAATCCTACATTTTAGGTGACCAACTTAAATTAAATGATTTTATGATGTTGGGTCAACCATAATAAGCACTAGTTACGTCGGGCTGACGACGTTAAACCAAGCACTCTATGGGAGGCAACCCATAGTTATCTGTGTGTTTATTTTTATTGTTATGTTCTTGTGTTTGATTTAGAAAATTTTGGTAGTATTTTGAATTTATAATGAGTTAGTAATTACTCTAAGACCTTAAAAATGACTTAGACATGTTAGAATGCATATTTGGACATTAAGTTGACTTGTGCTGAATTGAGCACTGGCACTTAAGCGCCAATATCCGACGATTAAGTGCAGCAGTTAAAAACATATGCAAATTTCAGTTGTAGAAGTTTTAACCGTGCTTTAATTGGATTTAACATGGGATAGCAGTTCTAAGATGTGCCTAGGAGTTATATGGGAGGTTTAAAGCCTATAAATAGAAGGGTATGAGGAGAAGTCTCACCACACTTCCATTTAATCTTATATTCTAAGTGAAAAGTGAGAGTTTTGGAAAAAAGCCATCTTGGGAGAGTGATTTAAAGAAAATTGAAGAATTAATGAGAAATAAATTTATTATTCCGAGTGCACAAGAATTATACAATGGTTTCCTCGTCGTTAGTATCAAAGGGATAGCGAGGAAAATCACTAAAATTGAGGTTGATGTGGCTTCAATTGAAGCTAAAGTAATGGAAGTTAGCACACATCTAGATCCAATGGGATGGCAACTTAAGATGCAGTTTAGCCATACTAGTTTTATGGAAGAAGCGGATAAGGTTAAGTATTTGAAGAATAAATAAATTGAAGAATATTCAACCAGAGTTATTAACCATCTTCCGTTCTTTCAGATTTACATTCCAAATGCTGATGGAGAGACTAGTGATAGGCTAGGATTCATTCCACCGAATGGATATCGGAATTAATTTCATGGTTTAGTGTTTTTTTGTTACCGTTAAGTGTGTTTAATATGTTATTAATGTGATGATTGTCTAATGTTTGTGTTTAGGAATTTTCTCATCCAAGACTTGGATTGAGAATCTATGTTTTAAGAAAATGTTTGTAATCATTCGTGAATGAATATAAGTGTTTATTTGTGTGCAATTCTATGTTATTTTGAGTTGAATCAAATGAGTTAAGATTGGTGAATCTTGAGTAAAAGGAGAGTTGAAAGGGAAGAAAATAGTTATTATAGTGTTATGAGACCATGTTGTCGGTCGCCAAATTGGAAGTTGTTGGCTGCCGGAATACAAATCCCGACGCTCGGTTTAATTTAATATATATATATATATACCCTATCTCATACCCTCAATAGTTTAAATAAACGAGCCTAATATTGCAAGCAATGCATATATCCCGAAGGGTAGACACACTACTTACCGGTAAGACTCAATTAAATAAACTAAAAAATTAATGACATCCGTTTAAGCCTACGAAAAACAATTTTTTATGTTTTCCGACAAGTTCCCCTATTTAATACGAGAAATTAAGTAGGGCTTATAATAAGTTGGGTTCTTGAAACTTTCCTATAAAGGCAAGCCCTTATAGTTAATTACATCTTGGATAACTGAAGTTACCTAAGGAAAATCTCGATGAAAATCAGGGGATATTTTCTTCAAGAAGATCAAGGGATAATAATTTTTAAAAAAATCGGACAAAGAGGTGTGATTTAGGAATGGCTTAAATTCGGAGCATTTATTTTTGGAATCCAAAGGATAAAGAACTAGGGGATGTCATAGATCCTGAGGAGAAGCTTAGTGACTTCCAAGCTATCCTATAGTTTGGTTTAAATTTTGAGGAAGAAAATATTTAAATGTTTCATCCTGCTAATTTTATTAATTAGGGCTTACATTCATGTAAGACGATCACACAAATGACGATCACACAAATAGACACAAATAGCCTGGAAGATGTGGGGATTCATATCGTGAAGAACGACAACCTCAGAATCCTAAAACGAATTAGTATTTAAATTATATAATCGGGCTACATAAAGGCTTAAGGATAAGTTGAGGATTTATGTCACACTAGGAAGACGACCTCGAAATCCTATGGCTCAGTTGTTTAATTCTAAGGAATGGTTTAGCTGGTGTAGACATGCTTTGTTGTTGAAGATGGTCGTGTTGCCCATAATGCTTGCTCCAAGCTCCTTGTCGTAGCGAGTTTAAGTTTTCTAATGTGTCAAGTCCTGGTGTCAATTCAAGTGTTTCCTAAGTTTTTATTTGTTTTAAATATCATGGGGAACGTTAAAGTTGATTAGAGTGACACTGGTTAGGTTCTCACGGTTCCCTCGTTTTGGTATCACTATTTTCTTTTGAATTTATTTAGCTTAAATGAGTATGAAACCCCTTTAATTCGGGGAGACCTCATTAGCAACCGTAGGTTACCTTCTCCGAGGGACTCTGTTAAATTCAAAACGACATTTTAAGTTTAGTAATATTTCAAAGGATTTATTGGTACCTTTGTAAAAATTTGTTTTCGGTTTTTGAAAATGTTGATTAATTTTGAAAATGTTTATTTTGATTTTGCAAGAAAGTAAAGTACACAAACAAGTAGTTATAACATTATGGAAAAATTAAAACAATAATAGTTGAAGGTGTATCTAACAAACCCCAATCTACGACTTTTTGAGTCCTGAAAGATCTTAATGGATGATTTTAAAACAAAATATAATAAGTTCAGTTTGTCCTTCAAAATATCTAAGAGATTCCAAAGTGTTCAGGGAGTGACCCCAAACTGCTTAGGGAGTGACCCCAAATGACCCCAAACTGCTTTAAAGATCTCTTGAAGCATTCGAGTTCATTTTGAACTGATCATATTATTCCATTAATCATCCCAGATCGAATTAAAATTACCCCATTACTCGATGAATCTTGACGTTATAACCATTTTAAGGACGGGGTACTCAAGTAATCGTTGATATTTTACTTAAAAGTTATTTATGGTGAATGCCCTTAAGGCAAGTTCCAGTCATTAAAGATTATGTACCCACCACTAAAGTTGGGCTTGATGGTGTTAATCATCAATCATATTATCTTCTAAATCCCATCAAACAAGTTTTAAAAACAAGCATAGATCACTACCAAGGCCCTTAATAAATCTAATGGGAGGAAGATTAGCAAGTGTTAGAATATTAATTTAGGTGATATGGATTCTGATTAAAAGAAGTCAGGTCATCATTAATTGTGGGCTTAATCATAAGTGAAACATCATCTCGCTAGTTTAAGCCCATCACTTTGAAATCATTTGATTTTAATTAACTTCCAAATCTTGATGATTTAGCAATTTATAATTTTATTCTTATCATGGAAAAGTGGCAAGTTGGTTTCTATCTTTTACCCATTATGTTCCAATAATCCAAACATATTCATTTGGAGCAAAATTACTCATTTTCCCTTTGATTAATCCTAAATTTTGATTAAGGTACCAAAATCTAAAATTACCACTTTACCCTTTAGGCTCTTCACTTCATAACTCATCAAGCACAATTCAAATGACTTAAAATAAGATTTAGAGTACCCTGCCCACGAAGCAACTAAAACATCAGAGGAGAAATTATGGTTTTCAAATTTTTATTTAATTTAAATAATTATCTTAACTTAGAAAACATTAATTTATTTTGTCAATCAACATAATTTTTTTTTCTTTATGGGAAAAAAAAGTTAGAGGTTCCATTAAGTCAAAAATACACTTAGGCAAAATTCTATGATTTTCTAAATTAAATTTTAATTTAATTTTATGATTATTTATTGATTTTTTTAGTAATTTAATTAAATGGAAAATATATTTTTATTACAAAACTATTTTTTATATTTTATTAAACCTCTCTAAATTGAGGGAACTCAAGGAAATAAATCTTATGTTTTCATGATTTTTAATTTATTTATTACAATTATTTTAATGAGAAAAATTCATTTTTAAGCCTTTGGAAAATTCTTTTTAACTTACAAAAATTAGGAAAAATATTTTAATGAATCCTAAGTAATCAAGAAGAATGAATCCTAAGTGATCAAGAAGCAATTAGGCACATTTTAATTTTTTTTTGTATTTTTAGAATTTTTACCTATTTTAAATTATTTTTAATCTGAAATATATGTAAAAAATAAAGTATTTTCTCAAAAATAATTTTTGTTTTTTCTAAGTGCTCCTAATAACAAGGAACTCAGAAATTCACTTTTCATAATTTTCCTAAGTGCATTTAATTTACTATAATTATTTTTATACAAAAATACAATGTTTCTTAAAAGAATCAACTTTAGCGCTTAAACTTAATCAAATAATTTTCAAATTTTTATAGTGGTTTAACATAATTTTTACACTCAATGTTGAATTGATTTTGTCAATTTTTTATTAACATTTAATTTACATAAATTAATACAATATATACAAACTTAATTAAATACAAAATTTTATAAAATTATTCAAGTCATCATGACATTTTTTCTAAGCCTCTCTGGCCACATGAAACCTACTAAAATTTATCCCATAATTTTCTAAGTTTTATTTCAATTTATATAATTAATTCAAGGTAAAATATCCATCTTAGCTTGAAAATTAGGGTTAGGAGCACAAAGATGCACTATGACATTGGAAAAATCAGAGAACATAGCCTCTGTCAGGAGGAGCAAACCCTCAAAATTTCAAGTTATAGTGAGCAATGCTTAGTCATAATGAATTAAAATACTACAGAGTATTTAATTAATTAAAAATCAAAGAGTAAGAAAATAATTTTTAATTTTGATCCACATTATTCTCCTCTGTTCACTGAGCAAGAAGGCGTTTTTAATTTATTTTTTTGATTTTTCTATAAGAAGATATAGATTTTTAAAGTTTTGGCATTTATTTAAATCATAAAAGGCTATTTTTTTATTTATCGCAGTCACCTGTCACGTCATCCTCATCCTCTTCAAAAGAGCCATGCGTTGCACTCTGGTTTGGTGGCCCCATCTAACTCGGCAACCACGCATCCCACTTTTCAAGTCATATTCCCTCATCCAGCTTGATCTCATCCGTCCGTCCAATACACGTGCGATCAGACGGTCCTTCGTCATCATCCCCGATGAACCAAACTTATGAGCGGTTAAACTTCTAGATCTATGATCTCGCTCGATACTCAACCAAATCACATGGGGTTTGTTCCTACACCTTCAACCACTCAAGACGAACGCATCCATATAGTTACAATGCTATGAAATTAAACTTCACTTTACATTTGGTGAAAATTGAGCTCAAGATTAAGGTTAATGGCCTATACCTTTGTTTGAGAGGGGAGACCTCAATTAGATGCTTGTGGAAGATTTAATGGAGTCTAACAAACGTTCTGTATGTATCAGTTTTCACTCGTATAAGCTCTAAGTAGAAGTTCAATGAAATGGGGTGTGTCCTTGGTCTAGGAGTGGTTTGGAGAGCTCAACAGGGGGGATTTTAGTGCGAATCTTCCTCTCTTGCTCTAAGGAAGCTCAAGAGAAGCTCAATTTAAAGTCTGCGAGACTTTTGAGGATGGCCAAAATTTGTCCTGATTTTGAGCTCAAAAAGTAGGCTCAGGTGGAGGGAGGGGGATGACCAGGAGATGGTTGCAATGAGTTTAGGGAGCTTAGAGGAGCTCAGGAAGCAATTTGGCAGAGTTTCCCCAAAAAATTTTGTTCTCCTTATTTCTTGGCCATGGTAGAGGGGTTAAATAGAGGGGGAAGGAGAGGCAACCATGGTTGGCCATTGGGTGCAAAGAGTTGCTTATTTGGTGGGTTGAGTGGCACAAGTATCCAATTGGAGTGAGCCAACTCAGGGAGTTCAAATTTTGAGTTTAGGGTTGGGGGTAGATCTTGGTTCTGTTGTTTTCCAGCCAGTAGGCCGGCTGGCAGGGCCAGGGGTGGCGGCTGATACACCTAAAATATATAGTGTTTCTAGACACATTTTTATACCTATTTTTGAGATATTGTGCTTTAATGGAAAGTATTTTTGTATTTTTCTTGCAGATACAAATAAAAAGGTGAAAATGCTTAAAAGAGTGAAAAAGGATCAAATTTAGAGCAAAAATGTGAAAAACGTGCAAATGAGTTTTGATGCCTAAGCGCCAAATCCGGCTCTTAAGCACCGGTTAAACAGAGAAGGACACGCCTAAGTGCCAGAGGCCCCGCGCTTAAGCACCAGTAGCAGTTACTAGATGAGTAAAGTCAGTTTTTGTGAATTTTGAAGAGGTGGCTATAACCACCATTGACGAAAATTATCACAAAAGGATGCATGTCTTAGGGAAATACCTTGAATCTAGACTTATTTTGAAGAGTTTCCAAGACAGCTCCTGGAAAACTGTAAGAGAAAGAAGAGAGGAATTTGAAAAGAGTCCTGAAAATACTTGGAAAGTTTTGAAAGTTCATCAATTTGGGGAGTTAGTTCGGAGAGATTTTCAGGCACCAATTTTACTTTTATTTTATCCTTTTTGTTAGTTTATTTTGAGTGATTGTGAAGAGAAGAAGATTCAAAGGAACTTCAAGAGTTTGGTGGAGAACTTGAGATAAGATTTATCTTTTTTTTAGGCTACTTTTGGTTTTAATTTAGACTTGTTGTTGGTTGACAATGATTTCTACTTTTAAACTAAAGTGTGTTTTTATTTTCTCCATGGATTCTAAGTAGTTTTCTTTCTCTTTCTTCTTATAATGATAAGTAATTAAGTTTTTGATGGGAATTGTGGAGAGTATTAATCTTTAATGTTGGAAGAAGTTGTGATGATTTAAATCCATGCACTTCATTTACTTCTTGATTTGACCAATCTAGATGTTAAAATTTATTGTGAGAACATGTAAGAACCAATCTGGTATTGTCTCAGTCAACAATTGGAAAGAATCACATGAGGGTGTATGAATGAGAATGTAGTTCATATGATTGAGTGCAGATAAATAGGGAAATATTCATTAAAGAGTGTAGAGTTAGAGGACTTTAAAGTGATAGGTAAAGCCCCCAACTTTGTTTATTGTTTTAGGTTATTATATGAGATGTTAGCCCGCAGGTGGAGGGAATCGAGGGAACTCTAGAGTGAGAGCTAGTATCTTCCCTGCCTAGCCGGTCTTTAGAACTATTTAAACTTTAAATTAGCCAATGTTCTTTATAGCAACTCTAGTAAGGGTAAAGAATATTATTGTTACTATTTGGCACAACACAATTTGCATTCTTTCACAACAGAATTCCTATACTTATTACTGATTCATGATAAGAAGAAAGATACTTTTCTTATTAAGTGTTTTTATCTACAAAACTCTATTTATCCTTTTAAGTTGTTCCTGTTTTGTCAAAATATCAAAAAAATACAAAAAATATTTGAATTTTTATTATTGCAAAATATATTTAGTTTAAGTAATTGTCTTTTTAAAAATAGAAAGTTTTCTAAAAGTACATAATGTATAAACTCCCTGTGGATTTGATATTCTGGTCTTAATCAAAAAGTCCTATATTACTTAATAATGATACGTATACTACCGTAGTATCCCAAAATATATAAATTAAAACTTAAATTCTTTTTTATTCTTCAGGATTAAGTTTTTGGTTTTTTTATAAAGTAATAAATATAAGTGAAATATAATCTGAATTATTATTGAACTTTGCATATTAGCAGTATCAAGAGTGATCAAGTTTTTAGCGCCGTTGCCGGGGAATCAAAAGCAAAATTTCTACTTTTAGAAAGTCTTATTTAAACTTTAAGTTATCTTATCTTATTTTTCTATTTTGTTTATTTTATTAAATGTTAGTGTATGCGTAGTTCAGATTATGAAGGACTAGTGCCCTAGGATTCTGAATTAGAAAGAACTGTTAGAAAAATCAGAAAACCAAAAAAGTTATAAATTTTGAAAATTCCAAAAAAATTATAGAAATGACATACCAAAATAATTAAAATGCAGAAATTCATCAAGAGTTTAGACTTTTAAGAGATTATGTCAATCCTATTGTAGATGAACTTCATTGTAGTATTCAAAAACCTACTGTAGTGGCTAATTCATTTGAGCTTAAACCTGCTATTATCCAAATGGTATCAAATAACACCAATGGAAGATCCAAATTTAGATCTTGCCAATTTTCTAGAATTGTACGCTACATTTAAATACGATGGTGTATCAGATGATGTCATAAGTCTAAGGTTATTTCCTTTCTCACTGAGGGAGAAAACTAAGATGTGGTTGAATTTATTAGCACATGGATCTATCAGAACTTGGGATGATTTAGCACAAAAATTCCTTGTTAAATATTTTTAAATATTTTCAACTGCAAAGCTTAGAAATGATATTACATCTCTTAATTAGTTTGAAAAAGAATCTATTTATGAAGCATGAGAAAGATTTAAAGAACTCTTAAGAAAGTGTCCACACTATGTTACTCCAGATTGGTTAATAATTCAAACTTTTTATAATGGATTAGTTCGATCTCTTAGATCAATTATCAATGTTGTTGCTGGTGGTTTATTGATGTCAAAACCATTTCATGACACCTACACTTTAATTGAAGAAATGACTACTAATAATTTTGAATGGCCTTTTAAGAGGGCAAATCCTAAGAAAGTAGCCAACATTCATGAATCTGATGCATTTACCATGTTAGCAAATCAAGTTGCTACAATTT
>NW_018233974.1:13237-14022 GCF_001263595.1 Phalaenopsis equestris
AAAATAAATATGTAATTTTAACAACGAATGATACTAATGAAGGTTTAAATGTGATATTCAATATATAAGAATGCATCCTTCTCCTTGTCAAGAAATTATAGTGAATGGATAAAGTGAATTAGTTCAAATTATATTTTGCCAAATAGGAGCATACATATTATTTACCCTTTGGTCCAGGCATAAAGAACATTGACTAATCCTACGCTTGTTTACTGAATCTGCGATTAGGCTGGGAGGATACCGGCTCTCACTTCGGAGCTCCCACGTCTCCCTCACCTGAGAGCTAACATCTACACTTCAACACTTTTTTTGCAGAAAGTTTTGTTGGACTGAATTTGGGATTTTACTCTGTCACTCTAAAATCTTACTCCCGATAATATTATTTCGTTATTTATTTGGACCCAAATTCCAAGGGCTTTGACCTCCCTGAATCTTGGATGTAATTTTTACTTTGGTTGTAAAACTCAACATATTTTAACAAATCAATTGGCCAGATTGAAAGTAAATTAAGATTGAAGTGAAAATATCATCACAATTTCTTAAACATTTTCATGGCTTCACCAATTCAAATCACCATTTCAAAAATCTCGAGATAAGTAGAAAGACAGAGAAAACCAAAACTACTCAGAAGAAAACTACTCAGATCTCATGGGGAAAACACACCAAAACTTGGAATTCATATATAAAATCTAAGGCATACAAACTACAAAAAGTAAATAACTTATCTCTAATTTCTCCCCACGAACACTCCTCGAAGTTCCTCTGAATCTCTTCCTTTCTTTACA
>NW_018233974.1:14364-15069 GCF_001263595.1 Phalaenopsis equestris
TCGGCGCCCTAGTTCAAATCTCCACATTTTGGTCCTTTTCGCTCCAAATTCGCTCCTTTTTGCATCTTTTTCCTACAATGACCATAATTCATCATTCCTGCAATAAAACAAAAATATCTTTCTTTAAAGTGCAATATCATTAAAAATAGTATAAAATAGGTATGAAAATCTCAACATATTTTCCTCTGGTCAGTAATAATCAACAATGGGGGAACAACCAAGGAAACCCATTGGGAAACTGAAACAACTAAGGGAATAATAATTATAGATCTACTTATCCTGTAGGTTTCAACAGTAATACACAGTTTAAGGAGAAGAAGTTGTCTATATAAGAAGTGATGTTACAAGTGGGAAATCAATTACAAAGTCAAGGAGCTACAATTAGAAATATCGAGAATCAACTTGGGAAAATAGCGAATTCATTAAGTAATAGATCCCAAGGAACACTTCCTAGTAATGCTTAATCAAATCCAAAAGACTTGAATAAAGAACAAGTAAAAGTCTTTCAACTTAGAAGCGGAAGAGAGTTGGAAGGTCGGGTTCAAAAAGAAATTGAAGTAGAGAGAAAAGAAATTGAAGAATCAAAAGAGGAAGCTCCAAAAGATTCTGAGAGACCTAATTCTCCACTAAAAATTGATTTAGAAAAACCACCACCTCCATTTCCTCAGAGACTTCGTTAGCAGAAGTTGGATAAACAATTTTCAA
>NW_018233974.1:15215-18322 GCF_001263595.1 Phalaenopsis equestris
AGTGCGATAATTCAGAAGAAGCTTCCTGAAAAGCTTAAAGATCCTGGTAGCTTTACAATTCCATGTGCAATAGGAGATAGATTTTATGGGAAAGCTTTATGTGATTTAGGTGCAAGCTTTAACCTTATGCCATTATCAATATTTAAAAGATTGGGATTATGAGAAATAATCCCTACTACTGTAACTCTGCAGTTAGCATATCGTTCAATAACATACCCTAAAGGAGTTATAGAAGATGTCCCAGTGAAAGTGGATCAATTTATCTTTTCTATTGATTTCATTGTGCTAGATATGGAGGAAGATAAAGAGATGCCTATCATTTTGGGGAGACATTTTCTAGCCACAAGAAGAGAAATGATAGATGTGTAAAAAAGGGAATTAACAATGCGCATCAATGATCAAACTGTTACTCTTAACAATTCAAGATCAATGAAATACCCTGCAAAAGGTAAAGATGATGAATGTTTTAGAATGGATGTTATAAGATATCTAAGTGAATATCATTTCAAGACTACTTCTGAAGAAAAATTTGAAGAAAAATATTTGGAACACGAGTAAGAAGAGGAATTAAATCAATATGAAGATCTTTTTAAGGAAGATTCAAACTATGTTCGAGAAAGTTTTGAAATTCTGGACACGATAGACAAAGATAAATCATTTTGTCCATCTATTGAAAAACCTCTAGAACTAGAGTTGAAGTTACTTCCTGATCATTTAAAATATGCCTTTTTAGGAGATTCCTCTACTTTACCGGTTATAATTTCCTCAAAATTAACAATTGAAGAAGAAGAAAGGTTAATGAAAATTCTAAAAAATTTTAAAGTGGTTAGATGCTGGAATTATCTACCCTATTTCAGATAGTGCATGGGTTAATCCAATTCATTGCGTTTCTAAGAAAGGAGGAGTAAATGTAACATTAAATGAATATAATGAGTTAATACCTAATAGACAAGTTACAAGGTGACAAATATGCATTGATTATAGAAAATTAAATCTTGCCTCTAGGAAAGATCATTTTTCATTACCCTTTCACCCTTTCTAGATTTCATTACCCTTTCTAGATTAAATGCTAGATAGACTAGTTGGACATAACTACTTTTATTTTTCGGATGAATATATTGGTTATCACCAAATTCAAATATCTCCTGAGGATCAAGAGAAAACAATGTTTACCAGTCTTTATGGTACTTTTACTTTTAGAAGAATGCCCTTTGGTTTATGTAATGCCCCTGCTACATTTGAAAGATGTATGATGGCAATTTTTTGTGATTTAATTGAAAAAGGGATTGAAGTCTTTATGGATGACTTTTTAGTGTTTGGAACATCATTTGACTCATGTTTAGAACATTTATCCAAATTTCTTAAGCACTGTGAAGAAACAAATTTAGTCCTTAATTGGGAAAAATGTCAATTTATGGTAGCAGGAGGAATTGTATTAGGTCATCAAATATCAGAAAATGGGACGTAGATCCTGCTAAAATTCAAATGATCGCTAATTTACCTTATCCAATAAATCTAAGGGAAATTAGGAGTTTTTTAGGACATGTTGGATTCTACATACGATATATTAAAGATTTTTCAAAGATTGCTAGGCACTTATGTCATTTACTGGATAAAGATGCAATTTTTAATTTTGATGAGGAATGCCTTAAAGCTTTTAAATTATTAAAAGAAAAATTAATCACTGCACCAATTATAGTTTCACCAAACTGGGAAAAACCTTTTGAATTAATGTGTGATGCTAGTGATTATGCTATAGGAGCTATTTTAGGATAAAGATATGATAAAATTTTCAAAGTTATTTACTAAGATAGTAAAACTCTTAATGAAACTCAAATTAATTATACAAAAATTGAAAAAGAATTATAAGCAATAGTATATGATTTTGGTAAATATAAATCATATTAATTGGAACTCATTGTATAGTGCATACAGATCATTATGCTATTAAGTATTTAATGAAAAAGAAGGATGTTAAACCTAGACTTATAAGATAGATTCTTCTTTTACAAGAATTTGATTTTGTAATAGTAGGTCAGAAGGGGATTGAATCAAATTGCTAATAATTTGTCCAGGCTTGAATTAGAAAAACCACTCTGTTTTGAAAATAAAATTAATGAACATTTTCCAGATGAAAGATTGTTCACTACTAATGAGTGGTGTGTTCCATGGTATGCTGACATTATGAATTTTATTGTTAGTGATATTATGTCCTATGGAATGACATACCAATAGAAGAGGAAATTTATTTCTGAAGCTAAGACTCATTTTTGGGATGACCCATTTTTATATAAACAAGAAAAGGATCTGATTATTCAAAAATGTGTACCATTAGAAAAAAACTTATGAGATTATCCAAAAATGTCATAATTCTAATTTTGGGGGACATTTTGGTGTTGATAAAACAACATACAAAATTTTACAATCTGGATTTTATTGTCCTCAATTTTTAGAGATGTTAATGCTTATATCAAAACTTGTGATAGATGTCAAAGAGTAGGTAATATTTCTAGAAGAAATGAGTGCCCCTCAATTATATGCTAGAAGTTGAAATATTTGATGTTTGGGGATTAGATTTCATGGGACCATTTATACCATCTTTCAAAAATTTATATATTCTGTTAGCAGTGGACTATGTATCCAAATGGATAGATGTTGTTGCTTTACCTCGATGTGATGCTCAAAATATTGCTAAATTTTTTAAAATAAATATATTTTGTAGATTTAGGATGCCAAAGAGTTATCATTACTGATGGGGGAAGTCATTCCAAAAATGCCATAATGGAGACGTTATTAAGAAATAATCATATAAATCATAGGATTGCTACTGCTTATCTTCCTCAGTCAAGTGGTTTGACTAAATTATCCAATCAGAAAATTAAAAGAATTATGGAAAAATCTGTGAATCCAACATCTGTGATTTTTCAAACTTGATTATGCTTTGTGGGCTTATAGGATTGCATATAGACTCCTATTGGAATGTCCCCATATAGGCTAATATTTGGAAAAGCTTGTCACTTACCAGTTGAACTTGAGCATAAAACATATTGGGCAATTAAAGAGTTCAATTATAATTTGAAAGATGCTGGTGAGAAAAGATTATTATA
>NW_018233974.1:18403-27624 GCF_001263595.1 Phalaenopsis equestris
GCTGAAAGATTCTTACTAAAAATTTTCAACCAGGGCAACAAATTTTGCTATATAATTCAAGGTGAAGATTATTTCTAGGGAAACTTAAATCCAGGTGGACAGGCCCATTTGTTGTGATAAAAGTTTATCCTTATGGAGCTGTGGATATTAAAGATCCTAATTCTGAGAAATTTTTTAAAGTGAATGGACATAGACTGAAACTTTATTATATAGGGGATCAACATAAATATAATGATGGAATGATGTTGGGTCAACCAGAATAAGCACTGGTTACATCGGGCTGACGACGTAAAACCAAGCGCTTTATGGGAGGCAACCATAAGTATTAGTGTGTTTTTATTTTTATTGTTGTTTTCTGTGTGATTAAGAAAATTGGGTAGTATTTTTTAGACTATTATGTGTGACTGTTGATTTTAAGACTTAAATTAGTGATTTGTACATGTTAAAATGAGAATTTGGACATTAAGTTGACTTGTGCAAAAATATGCACTGGCACTTAAGCTCCAAATCTGGCGCTTAAGCGCGACAGTTTAAGAACACGTGCAAAATTAATATTCTAGAAGGAAAAACCACCTTTTAGTTTTCAAAAAATGTGTCTTAGCAATTTCTAAACATGTCTAGGAGTTATTGAAAGAATTTAGGCCTATAAATAAAATGGTTTAGTGAAGGAATTTCACCCTAGATCATTTCTAGCCTTAAAGCCTAAAAGAGAGATTTTAAGATGATGTCTTCGTGGGAGATGGATTTAAAGAAGAAGGAAGAGACCATGAGGAAGAAATTCATTAGTCAAAGTGCACAAGAGATGTATAATAGTTTTTTAGTCGTTAGTGTTGAAGGGATATCATAGAAAATCAACAAAATTGAAAATACCTTGTCTGTACTAGAGACTAAGCTAGAGACTAAGGTATTGGAAATTAGAGACTAAGGTATTGGAAATTCATGCACATTTGGAGCATATTGGATGGCAATGGCAATTGAAAATGTAATTTAGGCACACTAGTTATATAGAGAAAGCAGATAAGGAGATGTTTCTTAAGCAAAAGTGGATTGAAGAAGATTGCATCAGAGCACGTCACCACTGTCCGTTTTATTAACTTTATATTCTAGTTGCCCCAGGAGAGACTAATGAAAGACCTAAATTCATTCCTTTTAATGAAGAATGGAATTAAGTTCTATGTTTGTTTATGTGATTAAAGTTGTTGTCTTTAAGTGTTTTTAGTGTTTAAGACATGTGTTAGTGTTTATTTTACTTATGTGTTTAATTGTGAATGTGTGTTAAGTGTTTTGTACTTAAGAAAATTTTCTCATCCGAGATTATTTGGAGTGAGAATTAAGTGTCAATAGTATTTGTACTTGTTTGTGAATTAATATAAGTTTATTTTTGTGAAAAGTTTATGTTGTTTTAGCCTTGAATTGAAATAGTTATTAAGGATAAATTTGAGAGAGAGGGAAGTTATAGGAAGTTGAAAATAGTCAAGTAAGTGTTATGAGACCATTTAGGGGTAGTTTACTTAGGCAAATAGTGCATTTTACTTAAATTTAGTACTTAGGCAAATAGTGCATTTTACTTAAATTTGAAGATTTCAAAAATAATACACTAGTGCCTAAGTGCCACATATCGTGCTTAAGCGTGAGCTAACCTGAGAGGCAGGCGCCTAAGTCCCACTTACCCGCGCTTAAGCGCCGGTTCACGAAAACTGATTAACGAATGATTAAAAGTAAAATTTTGGTTCAAAAACACCATTTTTAAGCCTCTCATCATTTTTTACCTCTCAAAATTGCAATTTTAAGGGCTGGGACACACCATTAAGTGGAGATTTCTTAGTGGAATCAAGAAAAATTTGCTAGAATCGGATTCCTTGTGGTAAAAGCTTTACTTCTATGCAAAAATTTTGGATTTTCACCATGTATTTTGAGCACATTTGCAGAAATTTAAAAATTCACAACTCATGATGCAAAATGAGGAAAAATTTATGGAAATTGCTTGAGAATTTTAGTTTGTGCTTTCTAAAGTTTAGTTTAGTGATTTAAACTTGATTTTGAAGTTATTTTTGGAATTTATAAAATTTTTAGAATGACACCAAGAATGAAAAGAGTAAAGGAAAAAAGCCCATTTAATTCGAGCAAATTTGTTAGTTTGAAAGCTCAAGATCGATACAGTGATGCTCTATAGTCACGAAAATTGATTTTGGAGCAATGTATTAGAAATCCGGGCGGAGATGTGGAAGATTTAATTGTTATTCGACAGTGGAAACAATTCTGTTGTTTCTCTATTATCGCAGTGATTTCTATTGTGAGGGAGTTCTATGCAAATCTCCCTGAAGCTGAAGATAATCGAGTTATGGTTCAAGGAAAGTTGGTACCTTTTTCGCCAGAGGTAATCAACTTGTTTTACCATTTATCAGCAGATACTTTTTATTTTTATGCAAATTATAGTCCCTGAAGCAGAGTTAGACAAGATTATTTCATACTTAACTATTGGGAGAGGTATTAGGAAGAATACCAATGAGAGGAGAGTAAATTTCCCAACTTCATAGTTATGTCCACCTTCAAAGGCCTGGTACTATTTCATTTCTACTCGTCTGCTTCCGACCAATCATCTCAATGAAGTGACCAGAGAAAGAACACGACGTTGAACTATTTTGAACTATTGTATTCAAGAGGGAAAGCTCATCAACATTGGACCTTTGATCTGTCAGACTATTATCAATTCTTCTACAGCTGTTATTACTGCAGGTCTGGGATTTACTTCCTTGATCTTTTCTTTGTGCGAGCAGACTGGGGTTAAATATGAAAGTTGGGAGGAAGTTCTATTACCTCTAAAGCCCATCACGAAGGTGAATGTGAAGAGTTATACTGAGCATTCAATTTTTGGCTGGAGAAGAGGACTTTCCATGAGCTATGGAATGGAAATGTCTACTACATCTACTTCTGCTGCTTCTTCATCTAGACCATCTACTTCACGTGCTTCTACATCTCGAGGTGAGTCTTTTGAGACCCGAGATCAGTTATTGCAGAAGATGATGGATAATATCAATCTTACCGCTGATAAGGTACAAAATTTAGAGTGTTTTACATATCATACTAATAGTTATAATAAAAGGAAGAGTGGTTATGAAGAGAAACTCCACTCATCTTTGGAGAGCCTGATTAGAGGTGACCCAGGAGTGCAATTTCCTTCATATCCTCGATATCCTGATTATGAGCTTGCAGAAAAATGGTATAGCGGTGATTCTGAGGATGAAGAGTAGAGCTGAGAGATTCATTTTATGATTGTAATATGATATGAACTATGCGGTCTGGGCTTGCTAAATTTGCATCTGTGTGTTGTTTGGGACTATGTTGTGTTTTGGACTTTTATGTTTTATTGTTATTATGACATTTGTGGTAGTTAGTATTTTATTTTTCAATTTTAGGTTAGTAACAATTGTTTTGTGTTTAGTACTGTGATTTAGTTAATTTAGAATTTAACTTAATTTCATATCTGTTATAAAGTAGAAAATCTTGTTAGCTTAGATCTTAAACTTGAAATTCAGGTAAAGCATTGAAAGAAGTTTCTGCATCGATGATGTGGAATTTTGTGGTTGTTACTAGTTCTCCAACTTTCATTAATAGTGTAATCAATCCAAGGGCTCTTTCTCTCTTTTGGTTAAATCCTCTTAACATCATTTTATTAGTTGTAAGCTTTTGCGCCTCAATATCCAAATATGTCAATGTCCGTAGACTCATTAGGTTAAGTGATGCTCCCGGATCAGCCAAAATTCTGAACAATACAAATCTGTCAATATTAATAGAGATGTAGAGCTGTCAGTTCTGGTCAGTGGTACCAAGCAACAAGTCTTCATCTGTGAAGGTTATCCCAGGCTATTCCTTTAATGAACAAACTTCATCTAAGGATGTGTTGGCCAACAGAGCTAAGCAAATCTCTGGGTCAAGTAAGGTTGTAACAAAAAACTCTCTCATCTCCTCTGAAAGGATCAGAGAATTGTAAATACTTAGTTTGGTCGGTAGCCTCCTAAGAAGAGCTAGCACGTTATAATCCACTTTATATAATGCTCCAATATTTACTTGACTATGTGGTTCTTCCACTGGCAGAGGTGGAGGTAGCTCTTCTTGAGTTACTATTTGTTTTCCTTTATCCACTGGAGCTGACCTCAAGGGTAACACTTCCCACTCCTTAGATTTATTTCTGTGATTTCTTCTTTCTGAGATGCTGTACCTAAAATCTCTGTTGTCTCTTCTTCTTCATCGGAGAGATCCAAGTTGATAGCAAGTGGTGCACCATGGCACTCAAGGGTTGGCTCCTCACTCCCGATGCTATCGTAACCGGTGTCGTTGATATCTTCATCATTCTTGTTAATGGGTTCATCAGACTTGAGTACGATTTGAGGATCGGTTTGGGAATTGAGATCGAAGTTAGATTGAAAAAAATCAATTACATTATCACTAGAAATAATTAAAATGTTACAGAAATCATAATCATTATATTCATAATACCCCGGTGATGCAAAAGGATAATCATACATGATCAGCGGTTCAAGGATTTTCTTCCCCGAATCTGAGACAACCAATCTAACAGAGGCAAACCTTATCCTACCCACATCCCATGCTATCGATCTTCACAACATCGTTCCTCTCTTTGTCTTCTGGTTACGGTGATTTCTCTGGCAAAAACTCCATATTCGGCTGATCAGGTTGTAGACTTTGAATGGTTGCCTGTGCTGAAGTGGTCTGAATTTGATCCAATATCTTCCTTGATGACTTGCGCCAAATTATAATCCATCCATCTTTCTGTAAATACAGATCTATTGGAGTGATTGGCTCGATTGAAATCACATTCATATAACCTTTTTTAGGTTTTGGTAAATATTTTTTTCTTAATCATTATATTTCCTTCTTTGAAATTCCTCTTGAGCCAGTCCTTGAAGATGGAACAGCCTTCTATTATGTGTTCCAACATTTTGTGGTAGGGGCAGAAATTGGGATACTCCTTCTTGTTGACTTCTTCTAGCCTCTGTGGTTCTAGTAATCTGAACTCAGGCTTCTTCATTAAATTTCTAAACATCTTTGGCACAGACTCATCTTTGAAAGAATATACTCTCTTCTTTCATTATGAAAGAGTCAGACCCATTCTAGCCTTTGCTCGGTACGATCCTCCATGGTGTGACTGCTGGCTAGACTGGCCATACTATTGTGTTTGTTGCTGAGCATGCTATGACGATTGCTGGAAACTTTGGTGAGAATGCTCTATTTGTATCTTTATTGGTTGCTTTCCCTTATCGATCGTTACCACTGTTTTGGACTTCTTCTCAAATATCCTGGTTGTCCTGGTCTTATCTGACTTCTCTTAGGAATCCATGTGTTTAACTTCCTCTTATAAATTACTGGCTTTTCTTAGTAGCTTCTCAAAGGACTTGATGGTGAGTCCCTTAAGCATCAAAGCCACTGGCCTATGGATGCTTTTGAGTAGTATCTCAATCACATGTTGTTCCTGTAGTCGAGGTTCACATTTCATGCTATGGTTTTTCCACCTCAAGATGTAATTTACCAAGGTCTCGTTAGGCTTTTGCCTTTATACTACGAGATCTCCAAAAGAAATATGATGTTGCGCTCTAGTAAACCTTTTCACAAATAACTATTCTAACTCGGAAACGTCTTGACTGATTCGTTAGGTAGCTCAACATACTAATCAAATGCAATTCATGATAGGTTGCTGACAAACTATCGGAAAATCAAAGCTTCTTTACCTCTGGTATTGCCACAACTGGCTCAGAAATGTGTTATATGTTGCATGGGATTTCCGATCCCGTCGAATGTCTTAAAGTTTGGTGACACAAAACCCTTGGGGTAGGGTATGGCATCGAACTCTTCCGGGTAAGGTCTACCCCTTGAAATCATTGCACCACCCTTAGATTGGGCTAAGGCCTCCCAAACTTATTGTTCGACCAATTTCTTAATATCTTTCTCCGGTATGATACTTGGTGAGGAATCCTTCTTTTGCTGAACCTCTCCATTGGCGGATGCAAGTTCCTTCTTTTCATCTGTAATATGAACTATTTTTGGCTGGTAAACTTCTGGAGAAGCCACTAGCTGTGACTGGGATTGTCCATGAATTGTAGTCATGGCGGCAATGGTGGCGGCCATCTCTTCTATTCTCTTTTCCATCTGGCTCAATTGTTCATCTCTTAGGAAAACAACCCTATAAAAATCATTGCGGCATTCCCTTCAACGAGAGGTTGAGCATCACGTGCAGATGTAGTGGCTCTAGTCTCGATGACATGAACATCCATGAAATCTTCATCGAGCTAATCGTTGAAATCAAAATCTTTATCATCATCAATGGCTACTCCAAGCTCTTGAGCTAACTCAAAAATTTCAACCCTGAGATTTTCAACTTTCTCTTCAATTATTGCTTCCTAGATTATCTTAAGATCTGGAGGATTTTCCTGAACATCCTCTACTTGATCATCAAACTCGATGATGGGAGCGACATTGCGAGCATTGCAGCTAGTCGGCAAATTGCAAGAGAAAGTGAGCACCAGAAACATCATTGGAGCAGCTTCAAAAACAAAGCTCTGGGGTTAGTTATTTGGCCAACACCTTGTAATTCTAGTGCAAACACTAAAACTTAACAAAGGTCAATCCTTAGACTGAGCAGTCTTTATTTAGTTTTTAGTTTGTAAAGATTTTAAAATTTACTAAAATAGTTTGAAAGTAGAAGGATTTAATTAAATAAATAAGAAAGGTTAAAGAGCAAGCGCAACACGACACAATTCGACTTAATTTCCAAAGTAGCAAACCAAACTTAAAAGGGAAAGTAAATTTTAGGACCCAGTGCGGGACCGACTTAACAACACACAATGCCCAGGCGGAGCTAGTCCACCAACACACCTATCAGGGATCTGACCCCACACAAAGATAGAAGTCTTAATAAACTCCTGAACCTCTCTATCCAAAGGTGATTGAATAGACGGTCTTGAAGTCCGCAAGCGTCGACTGTACTTACCTAAGAAAGAAATGGGTGAAGTATGCCAACCGAAGAAGGGTAATTTGGTCCATAAGGGACATTGACACATTACCGATATATGAAGACAAGATTCCCTAATTTAAATGGAGAGAAAAACTATTCCCTAGGGGAGTCACCAGAAGCTGTCAGTCGCCAAATTGGAAGTTGTCGGTTGTCGGAATAGGAATCCTGATGCCAGGTTTAATTTAATATATTCCTCAGTAGTTTAAATAAATAAGTCTACTACCGCAAGCAATGCATTTATCCCGAAGGGTAGACACACAACCTACCGGTAAGGCTCGATTAAATAAACTAAAAATTTATGACATCAATTTAATTCTACAAAAAATCATTTTTTA
This sequence comes from Phalaenopsis equestris, assembly GCF_001263595.1. Taxonomy (NCBI): domain Eukaryota; kingdom Viridiplantae; phylum Streptophyta; class Magnoliopsida; order Asparagales; family Orchidaceae; genus Phalaenopsis; species Phalaenopsis equestris. Next base: position 25,769 of record NW_018233974.1, read on the forward strand.
TGTTGACCGACAAGTTCTTTTATTTAATACAAAAAATTAAATAGGGTTTATATTAAGCTGGGTTCTTAACAGTTTCCTATAAAGGCAAGCCCTAGGCAAGCCCTTATAGTTAATTATTATAGTTAATTATATCTTAGATAATCAACGGTTACCTAAGAAATATCTCAAAAAAAATCAGGGAATATTGTCTTCGAGTTCAAGGGATAGGACTCTTAAAAAAAATTCGGACAAAGAGGTGTGAAATGGGAATGACTCAAGTTTAGAGCATTTATTTCTGGAATCCAAAGGAAGAATAACTAGAGGATGTCATGGATCCTAAAGAGAACCTTCTAGGAGAACCTCGGTGACTTCTCAAGCTCTTCTATGGTTTGGCTTCAATTTTGAGGAAGAAATTATTTAAATGTTTCATCCTGCCAATTTTATTAATTAGGACTTACATTCGTATGAGACGATCACCCAAATAGCCTGGAAGATGTGAGGATTTAGATCGTGACGAATGACAACCTCAGAATCCTAAAATAAATTAGAGCTTAAATTGTATAGTAGGGTTATACAAAGGCCTAAAGATAAGTTGAGTATTTATGTCGCACTAGGCAGATGACCTTGAAATCCTATGGCTGGTTGTTTAATTTTAAGGAATGGTTTAGCTAGTGTAGACATGTTTTGTTGTTGAAGATGGTCATGCTGCCATAATGCTAGCTCCAAGCTCCTCTTCATAACAAGTTTAAGTTTTCTAATGTGTCAATTCCTGATGTCAAATCAAATGTTTCTTATAGTGTTTTCTAACGTTATGCTTATTTGAAATATCAGGGGAATGTTAAAGTTGATTAGAGCGACACCGGTTAGGATCCCAAGGTTCCCTCATTTCAGTATTACAATTTTCTTTTGAATTTACTTAGCTTAAACAAGTTATGAAACCCATTTAAATCGATGAGATATCTTTAGCAACCGTGGGTTACCTCCTTCGAGGGACTCCCATAAATTTAAAAGGACATTTTAAGTTTAGTGAAATTTCAAAGGATTTATGATTACCTTTGAAACAATTTATTTTGGGTTTTTGAAAATGTTGATTAATTTTGAAAATGGTTATTTTGATTTTGCAAGAAAGTAAAGTACACAAACAAGCAGTTATAACATTGCAAAAAAATTAAAACAAGAATAGTTGAAGGTGTATCTAACAAACCCCAATCTATGAATTATTGAGTCTCGAAAGATCTTAATGGATAATTTTTGAATAAAATATAGCAAGCTCAATTTATCCTTCAAAATATCCAAGGGATTCCAAAGTGTTCAGAGAGTGACCCCAGATTGCTTTAAAGATCTCTTGAAGCATTCGAGTTCATTTTGAACATATCATATTGTTCTATTATTCATCACAAGTCGAAGTAAATTTACCACATTACTCGATGAATCTTGACATTTTAACCATCTTGAGGATGAAGTACTCAAGTAATCAGTTGATATTCTACTCAAAAGTTATGTAGGTGAATGCTCTTAATGCAAGTTTGAGTCATTAAAGATTATGTACACACCACTAAGGCTGGGCTTGGTGGTGTCAATAATCAATCATCTAGATCACTACCAAGCCCCTTAATAAATCTTATGGGAGGAAGATTAGCAAGTGTTAGAATTTTAATTTAGGTGGTATGGATTCTGATTAAAAGAAGTCAGGTCATCATTAATTATGGAGTTAATCATAAGTGAAACATCATCTCCCTAGTATAAGCCCATCACTTTGAAAATCATTTGATTTTGATTAACTTCCAAATCTTGATGATTTAGCAATTTATAATTTTATTCTTATCATGGAAAGGTGGCAAGTTTGTTTCTACCTTGTTTCTACCTTTTAGCCATTA
>NW_018233974.1:27647-36026 GCF_001263595.1 Phalaenopsis equestris
ATTTCAATCATCCAAACATATTTATTAGTAAAAAAAAAAAGTTTCTTGAAATGTAAAACAGTCAGAAAGTTGTCTCAAACAGACCCTCAATCTGAGCTACCAAAATCTAAAATTACCACTTTACCCTTGAGGCTCTTCACCTCATAATTCATAACTCATCAACCACAATTCAAATGACTAAAAAAAAAGATTTAGAGAACTCTGCCCACGGGGCAACTAAAACATCAGAGGAGAAAATACGGGTTTCAAATTTTTATTTAAATTTTTATTTAATTTAAATAATTATCTTAACTTAGAAAACAATAATTTATTTAATCAATCAAAAAAAGTTTTTTTTAATTTATGGGAAAAAAAGTTAGAGTTTCCCTTAGGTGAGAAATAAAATTAGGCAAAATTCCATTATTTTCTAAATTAAATTTTAATTTAATTTTATGATTATTTATTATTTTTTTAGTGATTTAATTAAATGAAATATATATTTTAATTACAAAAGTTATTTTTTAATTATATAAAACCTCTCTAAGTCGAGGGAATTGAAAGAAATAAATATTATGTTTTTATGATTTTTAATTTATTTATTACAAATATTTTAATGAGAAAAATTAAAGAAAATTCATTTTTAAACCCTTGGAAATTTCTTTTTAACTTAGAAAGCTTAGGAAAAATATTTTAATGAATCCTAAGTGATTAGGAATTAAGTAGGCACATTTTGAAATATTTTTATATTTTTTTAAATTTTTAACTATTTTTTATTATTTTTAATTTGAAATATAAGTCAAAAATGAAGTTTTTTTCTCAAAAATAATTTTTGTTTTTCCTAAGTGCTTTTGATCATAAGAAACTCAGAAAAGCACTTTTCATAATTTTCTTAACTGCATTTAATTTAATATAAATATTTTTATACAAAAATATAATGTTTCTTAAAAAAATCAACTTTAGTGTTTAAACTTAATCAAATAATTTTCAATTTTTTACAATAGTTTAACATGATTTTTACACACAATGTAAAATTGATTTTGTCAATTTTTTATTAATATTTAATTTACATAAGTTTATACAAGATATACAAACTTAATTAAATACATAAATTTACAAAATTATTTAAGCCATCATGACATTTTTCATAAGCCTCTCTGATCACATGAAACCTACAAAAATTTATCCCATAATTTGCCAAGTGTTATTTCAATTTATATAATTAATTTAAGGCAAAGTATCAATCTTAACTTGAAAATTAAGGTTAGGAGCACAGAGATGCCTTCTGACCTTGGAAAAATTAGAGAACATAACCTCTATCATGAGGAACAAACCCTCAAAATTTCAAGCTATGGTGAGTAATGCTTAGTCATAATAAATTAAAATACCATAGAGAGTATTTAAGAGAGTATTTAATTACATAGAGAGTATTTAATTAATTAAAAATCAAAGAGTAAGCAAATAATTTTAATTTTTTCCACATTATCCTTCTCTGTCCATCGAGCAAGAGGGTATTTTTAATTTATTTTTATGATTTTTCTATGAAAAGAAATGGATTTTCAAAGTTTTGGCATTTATTTTCAAAGTTTTGGCATTTATTTAAATCAAAAAAGGCTATTTCAGACGGTCCTCCCTAATCGTCCCGGATGAACCAAACCCCGTGAACTGTTCAACTTCTTGACCTAAGATCTTGCTCGATACTCAATCAAATCACATGGGGTTTGTTACTACACCTTCAACTACTTAAGATGAACACATCCATACGGTTACAATGCTATGAAATTTAACTTCACTTCACATTTGGTGAAAAATGAGCTCAAGATTAGGGTTAATGGCCTATACCTATACCTTTGCTGAGAGGGGAGGCCTCAATCAAATGCTTGTGGAAGCTTCAATGGAGTCCAACGAACCTTCTGGATGTATTAGTTTCCTCTAGTATAAGGTCCAAGTAGAAGTTCAATGAAATGGGGTACAACTTTGGTCTATGAGTGGTTTGGAGAGCTCAACAAAGAGGGATTTTATTAGGAATCTTCCTCTCTTACTCTAGGGAAGCTCACGAGCAGTTCAATTTGGAGTTTGCAGGAGTTTTGAGGATAGCAGAAATTTTTCCTAATTTTGAGCTAAAAAATTAGGCTCATGTGGTGGGGGAATTGGCCAGGAGATGATTGAAATGAGCTTAAGGAATCTTGGAGGAGCTCTGGAAGCAATTTGGCAGATTCCCTAAGAAATTTGGTTCTCCTTATTTCTTGGTCATGGGAGAGGAGTTAAATAGAGGGGGAAGGAGAGGTCACCATGGCTGGCCATTGGGTGCAAAGAGTTGCTTATGTGGAGAGCTGAGTGGCACAAATATCCAATTGGAGTGATTCAAGTCAGGGAGTTCAAATTTGGGGTTTAGGCTTGGGGTGGCTCTCGATTTTGGTGTTTTATAGCTAGTAGGCCAATTGACAAGGCCAGGTGTGGTGGCCAGAGAAGTCAGGGGAGCCAGGAGAGGGTTTATGTGGGTTAACCACTAATGGTTAGTGGTGATGGCAAGGATATTTTGGTTTAGGCCAAAAATGGGGTGAAATCCCCAAAATCAAGGGACCATTGGTCCATATCTCAAATAGGGTGGGCTAGATGGGTCTAGCCTGTCACTAGGGTCCATAAGGTGGCTGTAGAGGCTTTAGTTTGGTCAATTTGGCATGGCTTGGTCAATTTTGGTGCATGGGTTCAATTTGGGTCAAATTGGCTTGAAGTTGGGTTTGGGTTGGACTGGCCATATTATTGGACTCAATTTATTGAGCAACTTGTTGTAGATGATTGTCACAAAGAGTTTAGAAAAGCTTTGGAGTGATTTTGAATTGATTTGGAGGTTCAATTTGAAGGAATTTAGGCATTTTGTCAAATTTGGGCATTTGGGTTAGACTTGGGCTTGAGTTGGGCTCAAGCTTGGATAGGGCCCAATTGATGGTTCAAATTGGTCCTAAGGATTGTCATGAAGAGTTTTAGATAGAAATTGACTAGAAATTTTGAGGTTATGGGGTTCAATTAGGCTGAATTTGGAGACATGGTCAATTTGGGGCAAAATTGGGGGTTTTGGTCCAAGTTAATTTTGAGTGAAATTGAGGCTTGAACAAGTCCAATTAAAGCTTTAATTTGATATGGGGAAATGTTTTGAAAGGTTATGATACAAAATTGGGGCAATTTGATAGGTTTGGAGGTTCAATTGAGTGATATTTAGGATTAATTGGGGCTTTTTTTATTTGGGTTGAAATTAGATTCCAAAGTGGATCAATTGGAATTGGATTTGGTTTAAATCAAGCTTAGACATGATGAATTTGAGTTTAGAATTGGAATTGGGATCAAATTGGTGGGCATTGGTGGGTGAATTGGGGTAATTGGGCCTTGAAAGGCAATTTGGGGCTTTTGGTCAAAATTGGTCAAATTGATCAAATTGAGCTCAATGGAATGGTTCAAATAAATTTTGAGGACATTTAAAGTGATTTTGGAGGTTTTGGGATAATTTGGATCACTAAGGGTATTTTGGTAATTTTGGCTAAATGATGGGGGTATTTTGGAAATTTTTGAAATTTTGGGATGTTTTGGGCAATTTGTGTACTTTGAAATGGTTTGACATGATTTTTGGACAAATTTGGGTGTTTTGGATAATTTTGGCCAATTTTGGAGTTTCAAGGGCATTTTTGTAAATTAGGAAGATTTAGGGCAAAAGGCCAAAATGGGTATTTTGTTAAAAATGGGGTGTCAATCACCCTACATGAGCCGTGGACCAATAGAATTCCCCAGTTGGGGTCTTTCATGTACAGGTCCTATCTAAACCCTAGCCTAGGGCTAATGGGTCTAGGCGACCATCTACATAAGTCTCTTAAAGGTTTAAGGGATCAAAATCAGGGAGGCTTGGGCTTAAGGTAGTGAGTGGAAATGTAATATGCAAGTGAGTGGGTGAGAGCAACCAAGACCACACCACCAGAGGGTTGACCCTAAGGCCAAGTAGTCCTATGGGGACCATTTTGAGCTCCCCCATATTGACCCTACTTACTAAGTGCTAGAGGTTAGAACCAATATGTGGAACTTCAAGTTGAGCAGAGAAGAGTTTGGAATTTCCAACGGTGAGGGTTCCTTTCTAGTCCTCTAGAAATAGTCAATAGGAAAGTCTGATGACTAGACCCTAGGCCACTAAGGAGGAAAAACTAGACCTCAACCAAAAGTGAGGTCAACACATGTAGGGTTGGTTGACTTACGCTAAGAGTTCATTTCACTTAAATCAAAAAAATCAAAATTTGTGCATTGCCGCCTAAGCGTCAAGACTTCGCGCTTAAGCATTGCCTAAACCGAGAGATAGGTGCCTAAGTGCTGAACCATTCACACTTAAGCACTGATTCACATAAACCAGTTCGCGAACGATTCTAAGTGACGATTCAGTCTGAAAAACTCCATTTTCGTACCTCGATGTCGTCCTCTTCCTCTAGCTTTTGTAATTTTGAAGATAAGGCACACCTATTATGAAGATTTCTTGGTGATTTAGAGTAAAAATTGCTAGATTTGATATCCTTGAGGTAAGAGCTTCACTTCTATTTAAAAATTTTTTATTTTCACCATGTATTTTCACCATGTATTTTCACCATGTATTTTGAGCACATTCTTGACCCATACAAAAATCACTATTAATGGTGAAAATTTGAGAAAAATCTATGAAAAATACATAAATTTGGTAGTTTAAGCTTTTAGGAGTTAAGTTTAGTGGTAGTTTAAGCTTTTAGTACATAAATTTGGTAGTTTAAGCTTTTAGGAGTTAAGTTTAGTGATTTAGATTTGAATTTGAAATTTATTTTGAATTTTATAGATTTTTTTAGAAATGGCACCAGGAATGAAGAGGAGAAAGGGAAAGGCTCAATTTGATTCAAGCAAGTTTGTTAGTGCTAGAGCTTAGGATCGGTACAGTGGTGCACTAAAATCGAGAGTTGATTTCTGAGCAATGTTTCAAAACTCCATGAGGAGCTGTATAAGATTTGATTGTTCATCGCCAGTGGGAGCGATTTTGTTTTTTTTCTGCTGTAGCAGTGATTTCTGTGGTGCGGGAGTTCTGTGTGAATCTCCCTGAAACTAAAGAAGGAGTCATGGTGAGAGGAAAGACAGTGCCTTTTTCACTTGGGGTAATAAATCAGTTTTATCATTTGCACCCGAGCACTTTATGTTTTTATTCAAACTATAGTCCTACTAAGGAGGAGTTAGACGACATCATTTCATCTTTGACTGCTAGGAGAGGGCTTCGGAAAATTACAAATGAAAGGAGAGTTAACTTTTCCACTTCGAAGTTGGATGCTACTGCAAAGGCATGACACTATCTCATTTATGCTCGTCTGCTGCCTACCAATAATCTTAGTGAAGTAACCTGTGATCAAGAAACCTTGAATTATTGTATACAGCGGTTCAAGCCCATCGACATTGGAGCTTTGATTTATAATGTTATTACCAATTCTTCTGTCACCGCTACTACTGCAAGTTTGAGATTTGCATACTAGATCTTTTCTTTACGCGAGCAGGCTGGAGTTATATTTGATAGCTGGAAAAAGATCTTGCAACCTCTTTAGCCTGTTACCAATGTAAATATGAAATCTTATTTACATCATTCCATTTTTAGGTAGAGAGGAGGATTTTTTGGTAGTTCTACTGCTTCAACATATCGATCTTCCACTTCACGTACTTTTACATTATAGTGTCAGACTTCTGGATCTAATTCTCAATCACAACTATTTCATAGGATTTTGGACAACATTAACTACACTGCAGACAAGGTATTAAATTTAAAAAAAAAAATTCAGAGCATATGGATGGATACATGAGGAGACGTAGTGATTATGAAGAAGAATACAACTTAGCTATGGAGAACCTCAAGAGAGGTAATGTAGTTTTTCCTCAATATATGAGATATCCATCATAAGAGCCTGCAACTACTTGGCAGAGTAATGCAGAGGATTAGGATGATTAGACTGGATCTATAGTTTTTTTTTTTTTATTTTTAGTTTTTGTATTGTTGTGAACTATTGATGGTGCAGTTATTCTGTACTTTTTGTTGTGTTTAGAGTTGTATTTGTTGAGACTATTAGTTTTTATTGTGTTTTATTTCACAGACACTATTGTGATGTATTTTGTGTTTTTGTGAGTAGTTATCATGTTTTGTGGTAGTAATTGTGTTAATTGTGTTGTTTATTGTAGTTAGTTAGTTTGTGCTGAACTTAATTCTAGATGTTGAGAAGGTTTATAATATAGATAACTTGTTACTTAAAAGCTGCATATTTAAAATTTTTAATTTACTACCATATATTTTTCCTTATGTTGCAGTTAAGTATGTTTATTAGTGTGTTTGTTTGTTTTTATGTTATACTTCATTGCATAAAAGTCCAACGAATCTCTATATGTTAAGTAAATTTAAATTTGATCAATTTAATTTTCATTCCTTTTTTTAATTTTTGTACTTGCATATTTAGGATATAAAAATTCCTGCTAGCATGTTATTTTTAGTTTTCATTCCTGCCAATATTTATATATGCTAAAAGTGTATTTGTTCTCAAATATAATTCAAATAAATTTGATTTTGAGTTAAAGAAAAATGATCATGTATATGAAGTTATATTAGGGAAGTAAAATTTTTAATATAGAAATGAGTAAGTGAATTTAATTAAAATTTATAATAATGAAGAAAAACTTACAACAACAACAAAGCCTTAATCCCACTACGTGGGGTCGGCTACATGAATCTTTTTTCTCCATTGCGTCTTATTTAGTGTCATATTTTCATTTAGTTCTAGTAAATTAAGATCATTTTTAATACAATAAGCTAAGATGACTTTCTCTAATTTTGTCCGTCACAGGAGCTACACCAACCCTATCACAGATATATTCATTTTGCATTTTTTCTCTAAGTGTAAAGCCACTCATTCACCTAACCATTCTCATCTTGGCAACACTTAACTTATTATTATGCTTCTCTTTTAAAGGCCAACATTCAACGCCATTGATCCTGAAACTGCTTATATACAACACTATAACAATAATTCTGATTATATTTTTCACTTATATTTCCTTATTTCACAACAAAACCAAAAACTTGATCCTGAAGAAAAATAAGAATTTAACTTTTAATTTATATATATTGGGATACTACACAAGTATATGTATCATTATCAAGTAATATAGGACTTTTTGATTAAGACCTGAATATCGAACCCACAGGGAAGATATGTCATATGCACTTTTTGGAAAACTTTTTATTTTTAAAAAGATAATTATTTAAACTAAAGACATTTTCATAGTAAAGAAAGTTTAAATATTTTTTGTAATTTTAATATTTTGACAAAAACAAAACAAACTTAAAAAGATAACTTTGAGTTTTTATAGAAGGAAAACACTAAATATGAAACTATCTTTCTTCTTATCATGAATCAATAATAAGTATAGGAATTATGATGTGGAAGTATGCATATTATGTTGTGTCAAATAGGAGCAATAAGATTCTTTACCCTTACTAGAGATTCTATAAAGAACATTGGCTAATTTAAAGTTTGTAAGTTTAAACAGGGAAGATACCAGCTCTCTCTCTAGAGTTCTCTCGATTCTCTCCACCTGGGGGCTAACATCTCGTATCAGAACCTAAAACAATAAACCAAGTTGGGGGCTTTAACCTGTCACTTTAAAGTCCTCTAACTTTACACCCTTCAATGAATATTTTCCTATTTATTTGCACTCAATCATATGAACTACATTATCATTCATACAACCTCAAGTGATTCTTTCTGAATGTGGACTGAGACAATACCAACCCAGTTCTTACGTGTTCTCACAACCAGTTTTAACATTTGGATTGGCTAACTCAATAAGCAAATGAAGTACATTGATTTAAATCATCACAACTTCTTCCAAGATTAAAGATCAATACTCTCCACAACTTCCATCCAACATTTAATTATTTATCATTTTAAGAAGAAAGATAAAGAAAACTACTCAGAATCTATGGAGAAAATAAAACCACACTTTAGTTTAAAAGTAGAAATCATTGTCAAACCAACAGCAAGTCTCAATTAAAACCAAACAAAAAGTAGTCTAAAATAAAAGATAAAAACTTATCTCAAGTCCTCCACCAAACTCTTGAAGTTCGTTTGAATCTATTCTCTTTCACAACACTCTCAATATAAAAATAAAATAAAAAATATAAATATGTGGTGCCTCAAAATCTCTCCAACTAACCCCCTAATTTTAGAACTTTCAAAACTTTCCCAGTAATTTCAGGACCCCTTTCAAAGTCTCAATCTTTCTTCTTTTATAATTCTCCAAAATGTTCATTGGTATCTCTTCAAAATGTATCTTGATTCGATGTATTTCGCCAAGAGATGCATCTTTTCGCAATAA
>NW_018233974.1:36036-36714 GCF_001263595.1 Phalaenopsis equestris
CAATGGTGTTTATACCCACCTATTAAGCCAATAGGTGCCTCAAAAATTTCTTTAAAATTTGCAAAAACTAAATTTACTCATCCAATAACTGCCACTGGCGCGTAAGCGCGGGGCCTCTGACTCTTAGGCGCGGCCTTCTCTGTTTAACTGACGCTTAAGCGCCGGATCTGGCCCTTAAGCGCAAAAATACTTTTGCACATTTTTCACTTAATTGCTCCAAATTTGATCATTTTTCACTCCTTTAAGTATTTTTCACCTTTTTACTTGTACTTGAAACAAAAACACAAGAATACCTTCCATTAAAGCCCAATATCTAAAAAATAGGTATAAAAATGTGTCTAAGAACACTATATATTTTAGGCATATCGACCATATAGCATTGCAGGTCTCACCACCATCTTATAAATTTTTCCTTTCAGTCTAAGCAGTACTTTTCTACCACACAAAAGGCCCGACGCATTCCTCCACTTCAACCAACCAACTTGAATTCTACCATTAACATCCTCATCTATATCACCATTGCTTTGAACAACGGACCCAAGATATATAAATCGTTCACACTTCTGTCACTAGAGTTATTACTACTAAAATTACATTCCATGTATTCAATTTTAGTTCTACTTAAATGAAGGCCTTTAGACTCAAATTTAGACCTCCATAATTCAAGTTTTTTCTGGG
>NW_018233974.1:37007-61720 GCF_001263595.1 Phalaenopsis equestris
ACATCAACTTAATTCCTCTATAATTTGCACACTCTTGTGCATCCCTTTTATTCTTAAAAATGGGGACCAAAATACTCTTCCTCCACTCCTCGGGCATATTTTTAGTTTTTAAAATAATATTAAAGAGTTTAGTATGCCATGAAACTCAAAAATCTCCCAAATATTTCCAAACTTCAATTGGGATATCATCAGGTCCTACAGAATTTCCACCCTTGGTTTTCTTTAAAGCCTCCTCAACTTCTTTTTTACTAATGCGACAGTAAAAATGAAATTTTTTATTATTATTCATGATATTAAGATCACTAAGGTCGATCATATTTTCAGAAACTTTATTAAAAAGTTTATCAAAGTATCTCACCCACCTATGTTGAATATCTTTTTCTAAGAAAAGTACTTTTTGATTTCATCTTTAATACACTTTTTTTGATCTTCATCTTCATTACACTTTACTTGAGTTAAATCTTTACTTTTATTTTCTCTTTGTTTGGCTAGTTTACCCTCCTTATTTTGACCCTCCTTAGTATCTAATATATTATAAAGATCATTGAAAGTAGAATTTGTAGCGTCATAGATTGTTCTTTTACACTCTCTGCGGGTCGTTTGATATTTTTCTCAGTTCTCTAATATCTTACATTTAAACCGACTTTTATAACATAACTTCTTATATTTTATCTTTCTTGCACATTGTTATTTCACCACCAGTTATTTCACCACCAACTATTTTTTTCTTTTGATTCTCCAAACATATCTTTTGCTACTTGTTTAATAGTGTTTGATACTTTATCCCACATTTCACAGTTGCTTCTTCAAACAGCGGTAACCACATCACATTTGCTTCTTCATGAATATCCCAAATTTTGAAATCTTGAATTTTACTCATAAAAAGTTTCTCCTTTCTGTCTTTTAAGTTTCTCCATCTAATTTTACAATGATGAATCCTACTATTTTTTATTTTACAATTCTTAATCTTAAAATCTAGAACTAATAAACGATGTTGGGTACTTAAATTTTCACTTGGAATAACCTTACAATCTTTACAATCGTGAAGATCTCTTCTTCTCATAAGAAAATAATCAATTTGTGTTTTATTAGATCCACATTTATAAGTAATAAGATTCTCATCTCTTTTCTTGAATAAAGTTTTAATAATAACAAAATCATACGCTGAAGCAAAATCTAAAATAGTACTACCTTCTTCATTAGTTACTCCAAAATTGTAGCCACAATGAGTATTTCTGAAGACTTCTACCACTCTACCGACATGTCCATTTAAATCTCCTCCAATAAAAATTCTTTTTTCAAGAGGTATCATTTGTATTAAGTCTTATATGTCATTCCAAGATTTATCTTTATACCCTATATCTAACACTACTAAAGGAGCAAAAACACTTATAATATTAAAAATCTTAGTATCAATGATAATCTTAAGAGCTATAATACTATCTCCAAATCTATTAATTTCTTCAACATTATCTTTCAAACTCTTATCTAAAATTACACCTACACCATTTCTAGTGCGACTCTTACCAGAATACCAAAATTTAAAACCTAAATTATCAATCTCCTTAACTTAGTTTCTTGAATACGTAAGATATTAATTTTCCTATGAATCATAATATCAACTAATTCCATTACTTTACCATTGAGAGTACCTATATTCCATGATCTCATCCTAATATTAGTTTCATTAGTTTCATGGACTAACTTCTTTACCCGCATTTGTCCATAATGTGGGAACCCTTGCTTATTTACCCTTGCTTATTTGCACCGGTGTAGCGGCCCTTGCACACTTTTCACTGTATTCAGGCTATACAGCGCGTCGCTTCCACTGTATTCAGGCTATACAGCGCAGGCTATACAGCGTGTCGCTTCCAGGGGACGACCTAACACTTACACAATGATCTAAATGATTCATGTCATGATTTTTTTTGACAAGTTTTACGCTGACTGTCGACTACCTAACGCAGCCCTCCACTTTTCACATCCGGGCTTAAGATCGACAACTGCTGTGTTAATGAAGAAAAAACATAAAGTTAAAAATTTTTAGTGTGAAAAATGCTAAGTATTGTGTAACTATCTTTAGTAGGAGAAATTGTATTTTTGAAAAATATAGAAGATTTAGACTTTTATTTTTCAAACTTATATTTCTTTTATTAAAAATAATTTTCAAAACTATTATTATATTTTTAAGTAAAAGATATATATAAGGACTTTGCTTTGGAAAGGAAGTGTGGAATTCAAAATTATTAAAGGCCTATCCGGATATAGTAATCCTTACCTGAAAAAGAAGAGAAAAAGAAAAAAAAGAAAGAGAAAAAGAAAAGAATAATTGAAAAAGGGAGGAGAAACTTGAGGATTAGTGCCTAATCAAAAATTGGTTCCACATCTGATCTTTCTAAAGTATAAGACTTGAGAAACTCTTAAGCATAATGATATAATATGCTAAGTAAATATATGCTTGATAAAAATTTTTAAGTGGAGATGATAAAATGCCTAAACTCTATATTTGGAGAATCTACAATATTTCTGAACTAGATAGAAGCTCATATTTTCATATTTCTTAAATTAAAAATTTCTAAACTCTAAGTTGGTCTCATTTATTAATTATTTTTTAAAATTGGGCTACTATATTTCTACATCAATATTTTGGTAACTTCTAAAAAAAAACTCCTAAAAAAACACATATACATCATCTAATTATTTAGTTTTTAAAGATTGAAGGGTCACATGAGGACAAGTAACATTTTAACAAGTAACATTTTAAGTTTGAAGTAACATTTTAAGTTTGAGAGATTTTGATACACCTAAAATATATAGAATTTTTATACACATTATTATGTCTATTTTTGAGAAATTGCATTTTAATGAAAGGTATTTATGTGTTTTTCTTTTAGATACAATCAAATGATAAAAAAAGGTAAAATGAGTGAAAAAGGATCAAATTTGGAGCAAAAATGAAGAAGGTGCAAAAAATGAACTGAGACGCCTAAGCGTCGAGGACTGACGCTTACACACCTGTTATATAGAGAGAGCCTTGCCTAAGCACCAGGTACCACACACTTAGACGCCAGAAGTAGTTATTTGATGATTAATTGAATTTGGACAAATTTTTGAAGACAAATTTTTGAAGAGGTTTTGAAGAGGTGTTTGAAGCAACCCTTAATAAAAATGTGGGAAATAGTCCTTAGACATAAAAATTCATTCAATTGGCTTTTGAAAGGAGGAAAATTCTAAAAGATTCATTGAATGGAGACAAATTTTGGGAGACAAATTTTGAAGAGACTTTTAAGAGACTCAAAGACACCACTTGGAGTTTTTATAAACAAGACTTGGATCATCAAAGGGAGAGGCCAACCAATCCAAACCAACATCCATCATCCATCCAAGTAACCGCCGCCGCTGCCGCCTACCACTTTTCTTTTTATTTTGAGTTTTAATTTGTATTGTGAGTGATGGAAGAGAATTCAAAGGAAATTTAAGACATTTGGTGGAGAGGATTTGAGAAAAGTGTTTATCTTTGTGACTACATTTGGTTTCAATTTAGATTTTTTGTTTGTGTGCATGATTTCTACTTTTAAGCTTAAGTGTGCTTGTGTTTTCTCCATGGATTCTGAGCAGTTTGCTTTATCTTTTCCTTAAAATGATAAGTGATTAAGTATTGAAAGGAAGTTGTGTGAAGTATTAGACTTCAATGTTGGAGGAAGTTGTGTTGATTTGAAACCTTGTATTTCATTTACTTATTATTGATTTGGCCAATTGATTTGGCCAAATAAGATATTAATACCTGTTGTGAGAACATGTAAGATCCAAGATGGTATTGTCTCAGTCGACAAAAAGTAAGAATCACATTTGATTTCATGGATTAAAATGAGTTCATGAGATTGAGTGCAAACAAATAAGAAAATAAACTTTCATGGGTGTAGAATTAGAGGACTTTAGAATGACAGACTAAAATCCCCAATTAGATTTATAGTTTTAGATTTTGATACGAGAGTTAGCCTTCAGGGGAACAGAAGCTAGTGGAGGGGGAAGAGGAAACTCTAGAGTGAGAGCTAGTATCCTCCCTACCTAACCGGTCTTCAAGACTATTCAAACTATAGATTAGCCAATGTTCTTTTTAGCATCTCTAGTAATCTCTAGTAAGGGTAAAGAATATTATTGCTCCTATTTGACACAACATATTTAATATACTTTCACAATAGAAGTTTTATACTTATTACTGATTCGAGATAAGAAAAAAGATATTTTATTTATATTGTCTTCATCTTGCAAGTATTTAGTTAAGTTAATTAGTTGTTTACTTTATTTTCATATATCAAAAATTATAAAAAGAATCGAACTTTCATTCCTATTATAGCATCTTGAGTTTAGGTAAGAATATTTTGCTAAGTAAAATTCTGTTATCTAATTTCTCTTGTTTTATAAAGTCCATATTGCCAGTTTCCTCTGTGGGTTCGATGTTCGAGGATTAATCAAAAAGTCTTATATCACTTGATAACGATACGTATACTTGAATAGTATCTCATATTTAATTATTATTATAATTGCATTCTTCTTTGCTTCATAGTAGAAAATTTACCTAGCTTTTGCTTCAGAACTCAATTTTGGCTTTGTTGCAAATTAGGAATCACTATTAAGGAAATTAAGCATATAATCGTATACATTGCATTTTACATATATATATATATATAATCGGGATCACCTACATTTGGAGAATCGTACAACATATGCAGTTCCCAAAGATATGCAATAATATGGTCACTATTCACTCCATGAACTCCAATCCCTTGGTCTCCATGGTGTATTGGCATAAACCCCTTCATCCTTGGATAAAAGTCAATACTTATGGCAGCTTTCTTCATGAAGATGCAGACAATGGTGGTGTTTTAGAGATTCTTTTGGGCAACTTTCTGCATTATTTCCAATCTCCAACTTTGGCACAAGATACACATGAAGTTAAAACCATTGTTGTTTATTGGGCTCTCCTCACTGTAGTACAAGGAAATTGGCACCATCTCCACATAGAATCTGACTCTCAAATACTGACCTAGATTTTGATGAACTAGACTGAGCCCCCTCGGCCCTTGACACATTTGATCCACAAAATTAAATCCCTTGTTTCTTCCAAACCTACCATACACTCTTACATTCCTAAAGAAGGCAATAGGATTGCTCATTGGCTTGCAAAACAAGAAAATCTTATAGATAAAATTGTAATTAGCAAAATTCCAAGTCTTCTCTTACTTTACTTTTGGTAGGGGATAATTCAGATCTCCCCTACATTAGACTGTTGTAATTTCTTTTCTGGTTAACGAATCTCCCACATAAGCATAACTACATTTCTTTTGTATCTATTGCTACTGTGTTTTTTTGCAAAAAGAAAAAAAAAAAAAACACACACACACACATACATACATACAGACATACATACATCCATCCATACATGCATACATACATGCATACATATGCATATATATATATATATATATATATGCATACCTAAATACATACCTACATACATACATATATAACTACATACATACATATATAACATAGAAGTGCATGGGTTAGGTGTGTGTATGTGTGTGTGTGTGTGTGTGCGTGTGTGTGTAGATAGATATATATAGAGATAGATAGATAGATAGATAGATAGATAGATATATATGTATACATACATACATACGTACATACATGCATGCATGCATGCATGCATACACACATACATACAATCATACATACATATATAACATAAAAGTGAATGGGTTTAGTCACATCTATTTATAAGCATTTGACACTATTTTTATTGCAAATTCTCTTAGTATACGTTAAACATCGTCCCATTTTGCTTTTCATGCTACATTCTCAGTTCATTGGCTTTTATATTTTAATAAATATAGTTATTTATGAATTTGATTTATGAAACTCACTTGATATTTTGCATATCATGTTTCACCTAATCACTCTTCAGTCTGTCTTCACAGGAGCTAACTTCTAGCTTTAAACTTATTTTCTTAATATCTTCTGGATTTGCATTAATTGTTGTATTTCTCTTTTAGATTTGTGTAGTTATCCACTGTCACTTCAATTTTTTTTTAGTTATTTTCTTATTTTTCTTCTGCTGCATTAATTGTTGAATTTTTATTTATGAAATAAAATAAATTTTATTTTTCCTTATTTTATCCACTGCTTGTATACAATTTATTCTGGTGTGAATACAAAATATAGTCAATTCATTTTATTACGTCCTATGTTGTCAGGGTATACTTTCTTTCGGATTCACGGTGTGACACTTATTATGGTAATGTATATTACTTTTTAGTGCCTAAAACTAATTCTATTATTACTTTTATTTTTTTTAACCTTACGTCATAAAAATTGTCTAAATTTATATGTTTTACATTAAAGCTAGAGTTTTCTTAGTTTTTCTAAGAAGATTCAAATAAAGAAATTATTTAGCACATTTATTGAGTATACATCAATGTTATACGGGACCCGGGTTATGTAAAGCCACTAAAATAGGTATGATAATAATGAATATCTATATGTATAAGAAACCACCTCAAATGAGCTAATTTTATATATGATAATGATCTCTAAAAAAATGGGTCAAATCCTATTATAACTACTTTGAGCATTATTCTAACAACTTTTGAATATGATTTGAGATTAGTTCAAATAAAATTTATAGATAATTAGAACAACTAATGTGATGTTTTATGCACTTTATAGTAGAGTGTATAATCTGCAAAAAATATATCTAAAATGTAATTTTTAACTTCAAGAAATCAAAGGAATTTGTATGCTTATTTTAGTTGGTTAAAGTTGGAACTTTACATATATTTAAATATGAAGAAATTTATTAAACTTCATTATTTAAATGTAATTTATGTGTATCTTTTAATTTTTTTGCCTGCAATCAGTTCATTCAATATACAAGAGTAAGGATAAAAGGACATTTACATACATTGCATTGCACACATTCCTTAGATAAAATAAATCATAAATTTTCATTATTATCTTGCGTTATCAGCCGATCGCCACACGGAGGATAGAAAATCGGATTATTTTCCCACCCAGCGATGGCTCTATGCCCAAGGTTTCCGGCTTCAATTCCCGGCGAAGGATTCGACCCCGCGCACCTTATCACCGTCGCTTCTGCACTCCGCCTCGGTCATCTCGTCCGTCTCCGTTGCACGAAACATCTCCACCTTCTACTCCGCTCGTCTCTCTGCCAGGTTCCCCAAAACCTATGTCTTTTTTTCTCCGCCATATATTTCTTCTAGCAGACCTCTATAGCAGTGTCCCGTAGACTTGCCGCACTATAATGGCGATTAATATGAATAGTATGCATCGCAGATGTAAATTGGTTCATTATTATTAGCTTTATGCATGGTAGATTAATGCTCTCTCTCTCTTATACACACGCACACACACACAAAGATATTGAAATTGCCAGTTGTTTGTATTCACAAAAGACTAATGATCTTTAATTGAGTTTTATACGATTAGTTAGTGTTAAAGGATGATTTTTAAATTTTATTCTAATCCTCAACTTCCTTTTGAGGCTTTCCATTTCCATCTTTGCGGGCGTGTTTCTTCGTGCATTTGTCGGCACGAAGTCAAGGAAATACCCAACTTTATAATGAATACACAGATCGAGGTCTTAATTCTGGCATTCTTTTTATGGTTTTTGTAATACATACAGGAAATTTTATGAAGATTTAACGTAATCCATTTTTTCCAGCACTGAACGATGTGTAGAATGGATAAAGAAAATGAAACCCACTTTTGTTCCTACTAATCTTTGCTGGACTTGCAATTTTTAAATTGTAGTTAATACACAAATTTTCTTCCATTTTCTTACGAACTTAATGTTGATTACGTTTGCCTTTAGAAGGACAGGAAGTAAAATTTTATACTTACTTCAGTTATATCCATTTATTCATAGTGTGTGTGGAATGTCCTCATATTCATCAAGCTTCATGCTAGGTTGTTGAAATTAAGTCAGCCTTCTTACCAAAACACTTGATTTTGACTAGTTTTATCAGAATTATCTAGGATAATATCATGAAACACATGTAATCTATTTTAATAGCGCAGTTACTATGGTTGTTGGAGGAGATCATGACAAAAAATCTTAATGTCTAGCTCTTTAGCAACAACGAACTATGACACATGTCCTTTTCTAGGAAAAAAATTACACATCATTTTCCTGACCATAGTTGGGATGTTGTAGCTGGCCTTTGCATGGGCAACTTCATTAATTCTATAATTTTTTTTTCATAAATACCATACTTGGCAAAAGAAAAGTTGATTAGTTTGTTTATTTACAAAATATTAGTGTGCTTTAATTGAGTTTGATGTGATTATTTTTTTATTACTGGTTATCTTTAAGGTTTACTATCATCATCTTCAACAGCCTTTATAAGTTTACCATTATGGCCTTCATCAGGAGACTATTCATACTTGTGGTAGTACACACTTTTAAAGAATATCTGGATTTATAATGGATAGAAAGATCGGCAGGGTCTTTCTTCTTGTATGTTTTCTTTCTTTCTTTCTTTCTTTTTTTTTTTTTATGGGTAGATAGAGTAATTCACAGAGGGAAAATTTGATGGACCTGTCTGAGTTCCTGAACGATGAGTAGGTTGAAATAGAGAATAAGCTAACTTTTGTGCCAAATGAACTTTATAATATTAGCAATTTACTAGGTGAGGTTAACCTATAAAGTTTTGTTGAAGGGCCTTTTCAAAGTGTTCTTTGAGATCTTAAAGAGAGAAAAAAACTTTATATTCATTTTCTTAAATCATGATGCTTTGGATTTCCTTTATAAGGGAAGGGAAAATCATTTTTAGTTTTGCATCAAACATCCGTGTCCTAGTTTAATATGAGGCCATAATAATGATTGTTCAATCCCCGGGCACTTATGTTAGCATTATAATGTATGCCTTCTTGTAACTAGCGGTTTGTGCCTTACAATGAACGAGCTACGTATTCTTTTTTCAGTAAATGACAAATGATTCCTAAGGTGAACTGAAGATATAATGGTACCTTATGATGTAGAGGATTAGAATGATGAAGCTTTGATACCTCACAACAGATCAATATGCATATAAGGAAATTATGATAGATGTTAAATTACTTTTAAAATGACATTTAACTCAAAGAATATAAATTTGTTTTGAATATGAAACAAAGATATGCATATGTTAAGTGGCACTATAGGATAACTACTCCCATAGGTCTAAAATGTAGAATAGTACTTAGTCTATAATAGCGATGCATGATGATTCTATATGGCGTGTTTTTAATAAATTAATATCTACTTATTAATAAAATAAAATGCTTTGTGCTTAAGACCTATCTACTAAATAAAAAAAATTGACTGTAAAAAGTGTTATTTTTTGCTCTTACAAGAAAGAGTTAAGGAAATTGTCTTTTGTGGAGAGGACGATTCATTGTTTATGCTAAAAAAATCCTTTCTTTTTCAAGGCAACAATAATAACATGGAGTTGAGCTATGTTAAGAAGGATTTGATCATTTAATCAATCCCTATACTCTTAAGAGTTTTAGATTTTGAGGTACCAAAAGAAAGAATAAATATAGAATAAAAAGACAATCTAGAATTGTACATTCCAAAATTGGTTATTCTAAGAGAAGGTAAAATATATATGCAATTTTAGATTTCAACAATCACCTAAAACTAGTGAATAATTTTTTTAAGAATTTTAGATTTTAAGGGACTTAAAGAAAGAATAAATATAGAATAAAAAGACGCAATCTAGAATTGCACAATCCAAAATTTGATAATCTAAGAGAAGGTAAAATTTATATGCCAATTTTAGATTATCAATAACCCATAAAAACTAATGAATAATAATAATTTTTTTTTTCAATTTGTTTGTAATTTCTTGATATTTTTAATTATATAGCAGCTTGGTCATGATCTGATCACCTGATTATATTTGTAGAGCATTAATTAGACCACTATCCGATTTCTTCTTTATAAAATTCTTATCCACTTCTATAAATTTGGTGCTTTCATGTAGTATTGGTTTTTGAACAATACCGGGGTTTCATAGATCATTTCCTCTTGATTTTAAGATTAAGGATTATCGTTGGCCATATAAGTTATAGATTCTATGGCTCCAAGCTCAGCTTCAACACTTGATTATGCAAGCACATTTCACTTCTTCATTTTTTTCACATGACACGATTACCTTTAAAAAGGCACAATAATTTGATGCGGATCTTTTATCTACAATATAACCATCATAATCTGCACCTATAAAAGCCCACTCCTCCAAACCAAGCTCTTTAAGTTTTATAAATAAGATTCGTAGTCATGGTGTAGCCTTAAGGTAGTGTGGAATCTTGTGGATTACTTGCACGTGCTTCTCCCAGGATCATGTATTTACTGAGCCACCACACTAACAATATATGCTATATTTGGCTTGTATTGGGATAATTAAACCAGCCTGTTTTGGGATAAGTAAATCAATTTCTCATCTAGTCTTTAACCTCTTCCCCTTTCTATTTTATTTTCATCATTTTCTTTGCCTAACTTTTGATTAGGTTTGATAGGTGTTCCAATTGCTCTACAATCGAGTACTTCTCTCTCTTTTCAAATATCAACAATTATTTTTGTCAAAAAATAAAGATTACTTCGGTTGAACATACTTGTTTGATACTTAAGAAATACTTAAAGACTTTCAAGTTTGTTGACCGTAAAACTATTGGAAAGGCATTTTTTTTTAGAGATTTTTCTTTCAATTGTGTTATTTCTTATCACAATAACATCAACAAAATTCATTGTTAAGACTATGACTTCTTTTGTTGTTGATGCTTTACAATAAGAGTATGCTCCCATTGACCCAATTATACCACTTTATTAGTATATCATCTGTGAATTTCCCAAACCATGCTCTAGGAGATTGGTTCAATCCATACTATATATTTTTAGCACGTGTATTTCCACTAAAATTCTCATTGAACCAAGGAATGAGTTCTGACGTGGTGCGTGGAGGCGACTCCGGATTGGTTCGGTCCAAGTGTGGGAGGGCCGGTCAGCCCTTTCTCTAGGTCTAGGGTTACCGCCCACTCCTAATAGCAACAATGGTATTTTTATCTATTTGTTTCTATTAAATTTAAGTTCTTTGTTGATTATAAATATGTAGTTGTTTATTGTATTATGAATCTTTTGTTCATTTGAGTTTTGTGAGAGTTTGTGTTCCCTTTGGGGTTCTTGGATGGGGTCGAGTTTGTATTCACGGTTTTGGATGATGGCAACTGTATTCCTTCCTTATTGGTGGTGGCATCTTGGGTCTTCTTCCATCATCAATCCTTTGGGTGGTGAGTTTGTTTCCTGATCGACTGCGCGAGTAGGAAATTCTTGTATCGTATATCTTTTTATTTGACAAGTGCGTTTTGTCTTTGTTCTGGTTATTTTTTCTATCTTGGGTTAATTTTTCGGCTGTTTATGCTGAATCTTTTCAAACCCTTATTCTCCAGTATTATTTGGTATCAGAGCCACCATAACCATAGTTCCATCGTAGGGTTACCAAAATCCTCTCAAACTTAAACTCAACAAGCCATAGCCAAATCTTGGCCCAACCCTTATACTCCTTGCTCATACACCTTTTATCATCTCCCAAACCTAAACTCACCAAATCATAGCCAAATCATGATCCAACTCCAGTTCCCCCTAGCTAATTTTCAAATCACCATCCCTAACAAGTTTTTTTTCACCCTATATCAGTTTCATACACTTTTTCACCTCCTAAATATAAATTTTAGTCTGCCACCGTGGAGAAAAGAGCTTGAAATCGAAGGCCCTCTAATCCCGAGAGATTACAGCAGCTTTGTTTCCTTCAACATGACCGACATGACGTCATTACATGTTGAGTCAGAAGTTTTGACAGATGAGATTGAAGCTTCACCAACCCTGATAGATTGACGCAGGATGGGGAAGAGACCCTAGAATGGTTTGGTCTGAGTGGAGGAGGGTCCACCGGCTCTCCCTCTAGGGCTAGGGTTGCGGCCCACTCCTAAAAGTAACATGGGTATTTTGTCTTTTTGTTTGTATTGGGTTGAAGTCCTTTGTTGATTATAAATATATTTATTGTATTACTGATCATTTGTTCATTTTGAGTTTTGGGAATGTCTATGCTCGCTTTGTGGTTCTTGGATGAGAACGAGTCTGTATCCTCAGTGTTGGATAGTGGAAATTGTTTCCCTCCATTTTTAGTGGCGACATCCCGAGCCTCCTTCCTTCATCAATCATTTGGGTGGTGATTTCTATATCCCGATCAGTTGCAAGGGTAGAAAAATTTTGTATCTTGTATTTATTTGATTAGTGCATATTGTTTTTGTTATGGTTGCTTTATTCCCGTCTTAGATTGTTATGGTTGGTTTATTCCCATCTTAGATTGCTTTCTTGATTTTTTTTTGCTGAAACATCTCTAACCCCCCTTCTCAAGCATCTTGTTCGCTTAACACCTCTTCCTTGTCATCATTTTTTATGGTATTTCTATAATACACTAGTTATAAATCAAAGCTAAAGATAACATGATTTGGATAGTTTACATATGTGTTATAGGATCAAATGTTTCTTGATGATCCATACCACAGTTTTGACATTTACATTCCATTACTTTTTACCCTATGGTAAATTGACAGCTCCTTATGTATTATTTCTTTCTACTTCACTCATTTTCCCTCTAATGATATATACTCAATTCTTACCCTTCAGTGCTTCTTGAAGTATTTGTAATAGAGCTTAGGTGATAATGAATATATGTTATATCGATAATTTTTTGAAGGTCACAGAAGGAGATTGGATGTTGGGTTTAGCTTTTGGTTTCTTTCTTGATAGTAATGGGCATATTTATTTCAGGTTTAGTCACATCATAAGTAAGATGGATTTCATGCTCATGAGTGGTCAGTCATTATCAGTAAGAGAAATAATGAATTTAGCATTTGCTTAGGATTCTTGGTTTTGCATTGCTCAATGTCTTGAAATGGGAATGCTTATTTAATATATTTGTAGTGAGAGTTGTGAAATTTAATTTATGCATGTCCTATTTTTGAAGTGGATTAAAATTTAATTGTAAGTGTTTCACTGGCGGATTTCAATTCAATTATAACTTGGATTATATGGGTTTCAATTTTATTTAAGACATGACTACCTATTGTTGAGGAGTTAATTGTTACAATCTTGTGTAGAATAATTTCTTCAAACTTGTGGCCCTCTCTTCTTGAAGATAAGGATTATGAAAAATGGTTCATTTTCAACAATCGTGACATCCATGGAAGTACATCCATGGAAGTGAAAAATATATATAGTTGTTATATGATAGCACTTGTGACCATTATTGGTGGTTATGCATCCATAAACAAATAATTTAAGCATGAATACTCAATAATAATAATAATAATAATAATAAACCGAATACTTCTGATGTAATTTTGCATGATTCATGAAAATGAACTTGAAAATCACACTATATAGTCGTATTACTTCAATATCCTAGCACTTTTTGATGGGATCCTATTTATAAGTATTCCATTATTAGAACAACTCTTTATAAGTAGTTAGAAATACTATGCTCAAGTTATATGCCTCATATGACATTGAATAAATGTATTTTTTTTCACACAAACACCATATTCGATTGATCGGTATTAATACCAGAGAATCCATGGATGATCATTTATTAAAAAAAGAAGAAAGATTTTGATCAAAGTAGTCTCTTGTATCGCCCGATTTACCCTTTTTCTTAAAAACTAGAATTGTGTATTTTATTTCATGAAAGATGGGAAAATTTGATTAATTTTAGATTTTTCTTAACCAAAGACACGCACACAATTTTAGATTTTTCTTAACCAATCCAATGTTAGGAGAATGGTGTCAAAATATAAATTTTTCTTAACCAATCCAATATTAAGAAAAGATGCATGTGGTTTTGATGAAGAAAATCAGCAGAAAGCCTTAGACTTGGAGAAATGGGGGGAGGATCAATCAGTGGAAGGAATATCAGAGAAAATATCATGATATTTTATTATAACAACTTGTCAAATTGTGAATTTTGGGCTCTATTTATAAAAATAGCTCTTTTTGTAAAACGGTAAAATTACCCTGAAACCCAGAAGTTTTTGATACCAATCCGAATGGCAAATAAACATGATATTGATACAAATTGGTCTCAATATTGATAGCTAAATCGAAACTTCTTGCAACATCTTAAACTCTGGTATTGTTGTGAAAAAAGAACTTAATAATATGGGTGTAAGAAGACTGCTTGAAGTATTTACTCATTTTTTGCCGTGGTTTGATTGGTCATTTTTTTAGCCATTTTCAATCTATTTGCATTTTATCACATTCTCACTGGTTTGTATTTGACTACAGGCAATGGCAGCCAATATCTTTTTTCAATTTTGTTAATTTACAATTCTTCAAAATAATTCTCGATGTCACGTCTTGGAAATAAAGGTTGTCCATGAAGTTTTTTCATGCAATAATAGCTAATTCTACCACCTAACAAATGAATATCCTTAGTTTGATCTTTAGTTCAATTCTTAAACTTTGGTTTGAGAGTTTGTTGATGCACCTAAATTCTGTAGGTAACACTTTGGGTGCTTAAAATATTTTTTAACAAGAAAGCATTTTTACAAATTCATTAAATGTGATAGTCATTTATCATGTCTTAGGTTTTAATGTTACCAGGCTTGAGTTTGGCCTTTAGGACTTGTTTTGGATGTATTTGACTTCTAGAACTTGCTTGTCCTAATTTGATCAAGTTGCATCCAATTTGCCTGGAGCCTTTTTAGTGCTCA
Source organism: Phalaenopsis equestris (assembly GCF_001263595.1). Classification (NCBI taxonomy): domain Eukaryota; kingdom Viridiplantae; phylum Streptophyta; class Magnoliopsida; order Asparagales; family Orchidaceae; genus Phalaenopsis; species Phalaenopsis equestris. The sequence continues at coordinate 51,843 of NW_018233974.1, forward strand.
AGTGTGTGTAATAGTCAATGATAATAAAAAACTGTAAAATAGTTAAACTGTAGTGATGGAGGTTAATAAACAAGTGCTAGTTATGTTAGAAGCCTTGGCTAGAGATGGTGAGGTGGTAGAGGTAAACTATAATGGCTGATTGATGGTTAATAAATATTGCAATTGCTATATTTTATAAAGTAAATCCTTTCAATCTGAGTAGTGAAAATTAGTGGAAATGAATTGGAGGTGCAAAGACTGGATGGAGTTTGTGTAATTTTGAAGAATGTCGGGGAAGAAGTATTACCATCTTGTGGTAGAAGTGGGTTTTTGTATTTTCAATGGTATTTTAATGGAATGGTGCTGTCAGAGATCAAAGTAGTGTATTGAAAATAACTTTATGTGTGACACATCAAGATTAGTAATCCAATAGTGTCATATTTAGTGGCAACAAATCAATACTCGCTTTGATTGCTAAGCCCTAAAGTTTTCTTATGTTAGTGTTGGAGCATTGATGGCTTTGAAGTGTTTTCTGGTGATTTTTTGATGTCAACAGTGACCCTAATGGTAGTGGAACCTTGATACCGAGCAAAGAACATAAAATTTAGTGGGCGGTTATGGATAGTTAACAATGTGGTTGCAATCAAAGGATATGAACACAAGGAAGGTGGCGAAGGAGGTCCTCTTCTTTCAAATTTTGTTGTTCCAAATTTCCTGAAGAGAAATTGAGCTTGACATCAGGTTTTAAGAATAGACTTGAGCATAAGAAAAATGATCCTCACTAAAGATTCATTGGATGAAAGGTCCTATGAAGTTGAAGGATTTTATGCTCAAGACGAGCCTTGAAATAATCAGAGAACTTATGCACACAAATATAGCAAGAGTAGTTTGGAGGATTGTTTTCTAAATCAATATTTTGTTAATATCCATATAACAGAACCATAATCCTCTATTCCATCGAGACTTTACCCATAGACAACCTAATACTATAAGCTATTGTAGTATCTATTTGTTGGGGTTTTTGAAAGATTGAAGCCAATGCGAATAATTTAGATTAATTTAAATAGTCACAAAAAAATTATATTTTAATTAGAGTGATATTAATTGGCTCAATGGAACATTTAAAATGGGGGACTGCATGCTCATTGAGAACCCATTAATATTGTAGGAACTTCTTGAGAACAGTCTAATATAATTTGCTTTTGAAGAAAGCTTTATGATGATATGTTGATGGTCGATGAAGCCAATTGTGTAATCAACTAGCAACTACAAAGTGAGAGTAGGCTTGCCCTGAAAAGATAAAGACTGTTTATGTTAACTTTCTGACTTATGATGAAAGAGAGTTGGAGAATTGTTGAATGTGGAGGGGGAAAACATCTGTAGCATTTAGAACCTAAAAAATTTTTGCAAAAGATGTGAAGGTTGAGGGGATCTAGGCTCAAATACTAGGAAGAAGGTAGCGGAGTATTCTCAGAAACATCAGGGGTCGACCTTCAAAGGCATGGGCAAAATCATCATAGGAGTAGGGATATGAAGAGGATCTGTGTCTGAAAGTGTACGAGATCTTCTAATAGAGATTAAATGTGGAGACCACACATAACCACAGACATTAGAGGAAGCAAAAATCTACCACTGATGAAATAGAATAGGAAGACCCATTGAGGGTTGCCCCAGTAGCGCAACGTTAATCAAAGGAGCGAGAGAGGAAATGAGTGGATGAGACGACGATGCTATGAGATGGCATTGGCATGAATCTTGCAGGAACCCCTAATTTGTGTCTCACAGATGGGAGCCCCAGCAATGTACCCAATCTTTGTGAGAGCATCTAGCGGTCGACGCTGTGCTACCCACTAGCCATATGCGACAATCACATGTTTACCCAGCTCGAATGAATCCATGCTAACCCCTAGATTTGGACGAAGCTGCGGTGAATGGATGAAGCTGCGGTGAATGGACGAAGCTGCTTGAGTTGGTGCAAGCGGCAACAAGCAGCACATGCAGACAAAGATAGATGAAGCCGCAGCTATGCTGAGGATGTATTGGCAGAAACAAAAGGATTGCATGAAATAAATTTAATTCTGCTGGAGGCGGTGGTGTAGGTTTGGTACATTCAAAAGCTGTGATATCTCAAATGAAAGCATAATTTAATTCAAGCAGCAAGGAATGATGTACCCCCAAGGGAGGCTGATGTGTTCATTTTGAGGGCAATTGGTTGATTCTAGCGGTCATTCTCTCACATAGATTAGTAATTAATCTTTGAACAAATATGTAGAACTGAAGGCATAGGTGATATTGATAAACAATGATAGAAACAAAAGTGACACAGTCAAGATGAATGGTTAATGACATGCTCGAGATTTATGAATCCTAATGTGAACTTGAAGATTCAAATAATAGCTTTTTGTCTCTGGTTTTATATAGCTTGGTTATGGAAGCATGTGTTATTTAGTATTTAATAATTGATGGTGAAGGTTGCATGTATCTTTGGTTTTGGTATATATATATACAAACATGTAAAGCTGATCTATGAAGCTTTTGTCGTGTTTGTGGAAACACATTCAGCCTTTAATGCATATATGCATGCTTAGCAAGAATCATGGAGTTTGCTTTTCCTTTGCATCCTTAGTTTTCTAGGAATTTTACTCCGGTTAATATTAATAAGCATTTGTGGTCTTCATTGCTTAAAGGATCCTGGGGCTTTTCAGAAGACCTTTTAGGGGAGAGAGGGACGTTGCAACAGTGAACTATTAGTGCAAACATCTTGAAAACTAATTTACATATCTTTCTTTAGTTTTGATATCCTGAGTCAGACATAGCTGACAAGAAAGCTGTATTATTTATTTTGACTGCCATTTTTTTTACGTTATTGATTCGCTCTGTTTTAAACTCGAACGAGTTTCATATATTCATATATTTTTGTACTTATTCATTTTCTTTCTGCATACAGGATTATAATCATTTAACTGAGCTGCACAAAATTAAGGACAGTTGGTGCCGGAGACCACACATATTCAACCATTATTATCTTCTTGAAGCATTGTATGATACATTTTCATCATCGTGTTCATCTTGCTTTTCATTCTTTAGTGGGAGTGAATCTGGTAAAAGATATGTTGATACGCACAAGTTTCAGCTTAAAGCCTCCACAGGAAGTCCTTTCAACAAAAGATTATGGACCAATATTCTTCTTGCTTTCAACATTCTGTAAGCTCTTGCCCTCAACATTTTTGTAGTTTCTCTCCTAGCAATTTTATTAATTAAATTCTTAGGAGTGGTAAGTTGGCTCTAGCATATTTTGAAGTTTTAGATTTGAGTCAGGCAAAAAACCTCTTTGCAAATGCGGGATTTGTTGCACATGCCTTAAAATATTGTTGACATTTGAAATTTCTTTTTTTGTTTTTTATTTTGATATTGTTGTGATAGTTTACTTACGCGGGAACTGACTTAATAGGGAGTCTCGATAAATATCCCGCACTTCTTTCGTCGGTCCAGACCTAGGAGGGTCGATCAGCTCTTCCACCGTGTGTTGGCGGCCCTTTCCATAAGAGGATCCAATCCTAGTTATTTTAGGTTTATGTATATGTGCTTCTTTTGACTTACGTTTTTAGTTTTTGATCTGTTTTATGTCGGGACAGCTGTTAGCATCTCCAATTCTCTCTCTTCAAGCTGTGTCCAAAGGCGAGAAAGTGCTCTGTTGTAACTGATCCTGAGGTGGTGTTTTCTACCATTCCCTGCTTCTCAGAGCATTCGCTCCACTGTCGCCATCACCGTATCTACTGCAGCCACTTGCAAAACAACCAATTTGTTGTTTCCTGTAGCCACCTGCCACCTAACCACCTCTCACATTGCTGCTTGCCAGCCCTTTCCAGCCCTTTCTTTGCTCTCAATGTCCAATAAGATTCCTCCCAGACCCTTCCATTGCCCGACCAACCTCCCCGCTATAGCCATCTCGTCATAACTTATTGCCGCCCACCTTCCAGCCATATATTTTTGCCTTTCGATTATCCAATCCTCCATATTTGCTATTTCTCTTAAAACCGCAACACCAACACCCTCGACCTAAGCCTTAGTTGAGTTTGTGTTGCGCCTTTTGCTATTTTCTAGTTTTGAGTGCCTTTGGTTGTAATTTATATTTGATTTCAGTAATAAAACTTGCATTTCTCTTGTCATTTGGGGTTAACTCTGGTATTATTTAGTATTATAGCTAGCTTAACCCTAGTCCTATCTTAGGTTTACTAGCATCCGCAATACACAAACCTATCTCCCACCCGCTCTTCTCACCCCAAAAATTTCATTCCCCACCCTACACACCCCTCCACCTATCCACACTTAAACCATTCCGCCGGGAAGCCAATTGTCAGAGCTTGATCAGGACTATACCATGGGCGACATATTGTGGATTGTCTGCAGCTCGAGACCATTGAGGAAAGGAGCATGGGCGAGGTCACCGTCGATCGCAATGTTGAGATCCGCAGAGGTGCAAGAACATTTGAGCCCTTTTTGTAGGACCAGTTGCATGGCGCTATTAATTTTTTCAAGTTCGACTCGATCTGCGGATATCACTAGATCATAATGAGACTTGGAGATGAGTGGAAGATGTCTTGCAAGAATAGAGATGGGTTGTAAGAGTGGACATTATTGCTCTTTCGGTTGTCCAATGTGCCTAGCATGTTCATGAGGCTGACGAATCATGTGTTCTGGGTTGGCATTAGGAAGTTTGTGGTCTTTTACTTGGAATGACGTCCTCGTCTACAACAGGCCGGAGGAATAGCACTTGCAGCATATGGAACTAGTCTTTGAGGTCCTACGAGCGGGAAAACTACTTGCCCACTCGAAGAAGTGCCACTTCATGACGGTACATGTATGCTTTTTGGGTTACATTGTATCAGATGCAAGCATGCAGATGAAACCTATGAAGATAGATGTGATCGTGAGTTGGACACCTCCAGGGTCTTTTACTGAGCTAAGATAGTTTTTGGGTTTGGCATCATTTTATTGGAGATTCATCAGGAGCTTCAATACTATTACAACTCCCCTGAGAGAGCTCCTAAAAGGATAAAAGTTCCCATTGACAAAGGTAGCCCAGTCTAATTTTGACATTCTGAAGGAGAATGTGACACAAGCCTCAATGTTAGCTTTACTGAACTTTTGTTAGTTATTCGAGGTGGAATGTGACAATTGGATATAATCGAGATATAGTTATGGAATAGAAAATGGAGATGCTGGAGCACCACCCGAAACCATTGGGTTTAGTCCTTGAAGTGAAAATGGAGATGCCGACGGTTGTCCAGAAACAAATACAACAAAAACTAACTTTATAACATCACAAAAGCAAATGTATAATACTAGAATAACTAGCAGTGGGTGCACTTCCTTGAGAGGAACTTTCTAGGGTTCAGAGAACCGGTCGGCCCCTCCAACTCCTGGTCCGAACCAGTCTAGAGTTCTCCCAGACAGAGCCTTCCAGGGGTGGGGAAGCTTACTGCATTCCTCGAAGCTTTTGTCTCCTCATGGTATGAAGTCAGGTCGGTCATGTTGAAGGTGGAGGGAATGTTGTAATCTCCTGGGGTTGGATGGTCTTCAGCTATGCTTCTAGAAGCACTTAGATCCTATTGTCGGATGCACTGTCCCCAAAAACATCCTAGAAGAGTTGCTGAATTGCAAGTAACCAACTCTGCATGTCCAACCATCTGTGGGTATCTTGTTTAATTGAACTAGAACTTCATGCCAAGTGTACTCTGCAAAGTCATCCAAAAGTAGCTCAAGGTTGGCTCATCTCTCTTGGAAATGAAGGCAGACTCAACCACTCATAACTGTGGTAGCCCTGGCGGTAAGGTGTTGGTCAGTATATACTGAAACTCTCTCCGTAGTGGTTGCTCTCTGTCTGATATCGACTCTTCTATCTCACTACCCTCTAATATCACTAAAATTGATCCCGTTAGCGACTCTCTGCTAGCAAGATTATTTATAATCTCAGACTCTGTGGAAGATAGGAGACAACATGCTTTTCATCCTTTGTGAATGAGTATGTGTTCTTTAAACCATAATGTTGAGTCATGCGATCGAACTATCATGGTCTCACCAATAGAATGTGACAGGAATCCAAGAGCACAACATCACACTATACTTAATCATTCAGTTGGTGCCCAATCAGAAAATTCCACGAGGCATCTCCGATTAATGCTAACTATAATCTCCTTCTTCAACTGTGTCCGGGAATATGGTTGGGAATGTCTCTGTAGTGAGACTCAACTTATCCACCATCCATGTAGACATCATATTCTTACTATGACCTTCATCGATGATAAGACTGCGCATCTTTTCCTTCACAGTACAACAAATATAAAAGATGTTGTGGCTAAGCCACTGCTACTCTCTCGTAGCTTCAATCTGAAGTACCGGTTGAACCACAAACATCTCACCCTCATTAACTTGAAGTTGGTACTCTTGTATGCTATCACTATCCTCTGTCTCTTGCATGACTGCAACTTTTTCTACTGCTACCTGCTCAGTGAAAGAGACAACTCTAGTAGTTGGGAAACTAGAGGCGATGTCTTCAAAACATTTGAAACACTTGTGAACGTTATGTTGGGTGTAATGATCGTATAGGCTTCTTCCCACTCTAATCAGTGCTATCATCTTTTTGGACTGTTTTCACACCTTTCTTAGGTGTAATTCTGGCTTCTGTCGTGGTGATTGTCTGAATCAAGATAGGGTCCTGATCTGCTTTTATTATTTCTCCATCTCCAGGGCCAAATATGAAAATCACTCAATGCCCAGTGAGATTGCCGCTAAACGACATTGCTGATGGCTGACTTCAAGCTTCCCAAATACCTGACTATATTTTTGTCTGACTCTCTCGTCTCATATTTCAACATGAGTTGCTCAAACTCCTGTGTGAACTCCTCTACTGACAACTACCCTTGATGCAAGTGATGTAGCCTCAAGAACATGTCTTGGCAGTAGTGTGGGGGTATATGCTTCCATTGCATCTCCTTTTTCATCCTCTCCCAAGTAGTAATTTTGTTCCTACCTTCTCTTTGTCTCACTCTCTTTAGTTTCTCTAACCACAAAGAGATACTCTTCTTCAGCTTTATGGCGGTAAACTTCAATCTCCTACCAGATGATGCTTCCTTATACTAAAAAGTCCTCTTAACAATCGGCAACCACTCAATTATGTCATCCATTTTTCATTCGTCCCTCGAAATCCAGTAAGTCTACAATCACTTCTGTCTCTTTCCTCCAAAAGTCACTCTATCCTTTTTCCTCTTCTGATAGTGAATAACATAATGTCGTGGCTACTCGGTGGCTTGGTTAGGGTTTAGGTCTGGGAGGTGAAAGCAGGTGCATGGGGCTGAATTAGGGTGGGGGAAAATTTTCTTTTTTGGGTGGCTGATATGAAATTTCAGCAAGGAATGATTTTGGGTGGAGTTTGGATTAGGTATCGGTGTATTGGATGTAACTAAGGTTAAATTAGCTTTGATACCAAATGATGCCGATGTTTAGCCAAACACCAATATGAAACAAATATTATTGCTAGGTTCGAATAGGAAATTCAATAACATTAGGCATAACTCATAAATTGCAATAAATGCAACCCGAGATGGGTGGACCTAGTTTTTTTGGTGGGGGTTGGGGGTGTTGGTCTGGAAAGTTGCGGAAACTAGAACGGAGGGACAGGAAACAACAATTGTTGTTTCTGGGTAAGGCGGCAGCATGTATGGAGGGTAGACACAAAAGACACGCTATTTTAGGTAGGTGACAACAATTTATGGAGGGGGAAAAACATAGTTGGTACTGTTTTAGGATGGGAAAGCTGGATTGGGAGTCGGTGGGTAGTGGATCTGAGGAAAACAACAGGTAGGCTGCTTTTCTATGAGTGACATAAGGCGGAACGGTGAGGGGAAGGTAACCGGTGTGGGAAAGGGATTGGGGAAGGGATTAGAAGGATAAACACCATCTCGACAACGAGATATAGCCAGAGCACCACTCAGAAACCTTGGATACAACGTCAGTAGGGAAAAAGGAGATGTCGATGCCTGTCCAGTAACAAACACAACAAAGACTTCTAAAACATTACAAAATCAAATATATAATACAGATAACTAAGAGTGAGCCCACTTTCTTGTGCAACACTCTCTAGGGTTAGTAAGGCCGGTCGACCCCTCCCAACTCCTGAACTGAACCGGTCCAGGGTTCCCCCAAACACCCCATGTTAGGAACTTAATTGTAATTTAGCAAAACTAAATTGATACCTTGTAGGGATGTCAAATATTGAGCCGTCACACCAACTCAATTTGAAAACTTTAGGTTCGGGTTGGCTGATTAATTTTTTGGTTGAGTTCCGGTCTAAAATCTCAACATATTTATTTTCTTGGGTTTAGTTCAAGTTGACTAGGAAACCAAAATTTAACCCAAACTGATCTGCCAACCCAAAATTAACCAAAATCTGACTTGGCAACCCAAATTTTGACCCCAAACATGACCAAACTTTACTGAAAATTAACCAGAATTTAATCCAAATAATTGTTCTGATGTTAAATGGTTTATGTGGTCGGCTTTGGGTTAGTTGGGTTAAAGATGGATGTCGTGCTTGGTTTAGACTTTCTAAATTATTTAATATTCAGATTGGGTTCAGATCGAGTAGTTTCAGGTCAGACCGGAACCCAAGCGGTGAACCAACCGACACCCTTAGCCTTCTTCGTTATCGGTAAAGCATGTTCATCCCTACTTTTCTAATCACTGTTATTCTTCTAAACTCCCCTTTTTGGAATGACGCCAGGGTGCGTAATTTAAAATCTTTTTATCTATGAAATTTTCTTTCCATTTTGGTGTAATTGCTTAAATATTAATAGAGAACAAGTATGCTCATCTAAATGCAATTTGAGTAATCTTTCTATGCCTGATTTCCTAGCTCATATCAGCATTTTCACCAATTTTTCTAGTTAAACCTTGTAATTGTAGCATTCAGCTTCTGTATGCAATTTATCTTTGCAGGGTTTACATCGGTCAAATTGCTACACAAGGGAAATTGTTGCTGTGGGGGGCAAAGGTTGGCTATGTTTGAGTGAACCTATCTACAATATGATTTTTTTTTAAAATTTAGTTCACTTTGAACTTTATCGCTATGTGCAGGTCAATACCCTAATTGATAAAGGGCAACTGTGGAGATTGCTCACATCGTCATTTCTGCATGCCAACATTGGACATCTAATGGTTGGCATTTCTTTTAGTGAAATTTACTTGCATTCCACACAAATCCTATGTAGTTACATACTTAAAATCTAAAATTTGATACCTATATTTTTAATACTATGGTGTCATAAATCTATGCATAAATACTTAGGCGTAATAAACCTATGCATAAAATTAAAGAGTTTATAATAGTGCTATTTTTGATGCAATGTTAATGTTATGTATGTAAATATGAAACTTCTGTGTTAGATATGTAAATGCTGTTGACAGAAAAAAACACCACCTGCAGGTTAATTGCTACTCTTTGAACTCGATTGGTCCTACGGTTGAGCAACTTAGTGGACCTAGACGCTTTCTTGCTATTTACCTCATATCTGCAATAGCAAGTAACAACATTTAGATCTGAGACAAGTTTTGTTTTAATAGAAGAAGAGAAAAATGCTTTTAATTCCTGACTCAAATTTTGTTAGGATATTAGGTTCATTGATGAGTTATCATTTGTGTCAATCGCCAGCCGTTGGAGCATCCGGCGCCATATTTGGATTAGTAAGTTTGTTTACAACAATTTTAATCGCAGAAATCTCTTCTGATTATGTAATTTTCCAAAACATGAGCCTGTCTTAATGTTTCAACATTTTCTTATATTAAGTGGTATTATTTATTTTTACAGATCAAATAAATAAATAAATATATATATATATATA
>NW_018233974.1:61779-74807 GCF_001263595.1 Phalaenopsis equestris
GTTATATATGTATATATATATATATATATACATATATATTGAGAGAGAGAGATAGAGAGATTTAAGCCAAAAGAAGATATATTGTAAGTATGAAATAAAAAATAAAAAAATCCTAACATAAGGAAAATTTAACAGGTCGCCATGAATTAATACTGCAAGGTCACAAGGAGGACTATTCTCAATACTAGTCTCCATAGAAGCCAAACCACTTTTAGATAAAAATTCCGCAGGGAAGTTTGTTTCCCTAAAACGGTATGACTGACTGATTTTGAATGAAGGCAAAAGATTGGCAATTCTTCTCAAAGTAGTAATTCCATATCAAGGGCAATGAGATACTTTGGTATAAATGTTATACGTGACCAGGGAATCAGTTTCAGTATTCACATTGAAAAACCACAATTTCTGGGCAACCTGGAGACATGCAAGCACATTGGACAGTTCCAAAAACAAAGTATTAACTGGAAGACAAGACTTTACAGAATACAGCAAGCAACGACCTTGAATGCCCCTGAAAAGACCTCCCAAACTAGCATGTCCAGTGTATAGCTTCCATCAACTTTAGCTTTGACAAAAGGAGAAATAGGCTTAGACCACCGAACCAATTGAACAAGAGTTTTAAAACTTATTTCATCCTGTGTAAGTAGTAGTTCCCCTGATATGCTGCGTACCACAAGTTACTTTAGAATTATATTTATAGAATTTCAATGCTTTATAAAAGGAAGATTTGATATGAAGACTATTTTATCATCAAAGTTGTACGAGTCAAGATATTTCATGTTATTTATCTCCATCCAAAGGAACCAGCACCCTTAAAGGGAATAAAACTTTGCAAGTGTTGGCCATTGTTCTTCCACCTCCAACTATCCATACATTGCTCCACCGAATGATAGCCATCACTAGGAATATTGATATGGAACTAGGTAGCCAAATTTTCCTAAACCACAAAAGAAATCCTGTTGGAAAATAATATATGCACAAGGGATTCCTCATCCTGTTTACCTTTTAAAATATCATCCAGAGGAAGTAGTTTAAAAATCATCCTCCAAGAGAAAATGGATTGAGACAGTTTAAGAATAATATTCCATAAAAAAGCACCACCCCCATGAACAACCGGGTTTTGATGACAGTTCTTTGGTAATAACTTTCAAAATGGAACCGTTTTGAGTATATACTTGATTCTCCAATAGTCCATCTTTCCCCTATCAAAAGGAATATTAGAGATAATGCATGACCAATACTTATTAACCAATTGCAACAACCTATTACCATCCCAGCCATCAGCATTCCAACATTCTGAAACTTTTAGATTATAGTTATGCTTACCCTCGATCAAGTTTTTAAGAAGGCCCATCAAAGAGCAATCATCCAGTCAAAAGTTAACATCACCTTTACCAATTTCCCAAACAAAAAGAGTTTCAGCATCTTCTTTGATTTTCAAAAACTCATTCCAAATTAAGGAGTCGCCAAGTTTTGAATTGCACATGAGAGGGTGAGTTTTCTTGAAATATTTGTTTCTCATAAATTGTGTCCAAAGACATTTTTGGGCTCTAATTTTAGGCCAATATTTATAGTAATTGATCTCCATTGTTTGATCAAAAGTTTTAAAGCCCAAGCCAAAAATATCATTTTTTGGTTTGCAAAGCTTTTTTCCAAGACAACCAATGAATCCTTTACCATGTCTAGCCCAAAAAGAAAATATTAAAAAGTTTCTCCATTTTATTTTGCATACTTTGTCATCTTTGCAACCTGTTAAGCATATAATGATAAATTAAGAACATGCTCAAAGTTGCTTCCTTGGTTCCTTTGGTTAATGCAATTCAAAGTTGCTTCCTTGGTTCTACTCGTACAGGATTAATGCAATTCAAAGTTGCTCAAAGTTGCTCAAAGTTGCATTAACTAAAAATCAAAGATAGCAATGGTAACTGGCTTTATGACAAAAAGTATAGGAGAAAACAGATCTCCTTGTTTTAAGCCAGTTACCATTGCTATCTTTGATTTTTAGGATGTCATTCTTTTGTCTTCATTGTTTAATACAAGCACGGAAAAGATTTGTGTTACGATGACCTTCCAAATAATTGACATAGCTAGTTTTCTGTTTAAGAAAATTAATTTCAACTTAAATGGCTTCATTAAGTTAATGTTGAGCTTTGACCACTTCCCCTTCCTAAATAAAATCTTTATTAAAGACTTCCTCTATCTGACAAACTAGCTTTTCCGCCTCCATAATTCTATTGCCAATATGCCCGAACACATTCCAAATCCAATGTTTCAACCTGAGAGCAATGTTTCTGTGCATTTCCGTAGCGTTACCCAATAAGAATCGCAAAATTCTGTGTGCCGGTTACTTTTAATGAACTGAAAGTTGTTATGCTTAACCCAGGCATTGAGGAAATTGAATGCCGTGCTAGAGGATTTAATATTAACATCGACCTTAACCAACAAAGGCACATGATCCGAGTCAGTAAAGGTTAAATGTGCAACTTCAGTGATTTGAAAAACTTCAATCCAATTAGTATTGATAAGGACGCGGTCCAGTTTTTCAAAAGTTTCAACTCTCTTTCAAGTGTAAACTTTTCAGTGAATTTGGCTTCAAAAAGATCAATCTTCGCAATATTATTACAAAAAGTTTGCATCAGAGAAATGAAGAAGGTTTACCTCCCTTTTTTTCCATAGGGGAGGCAATAGAGTTGAATCACCCCCAACCAACAAAGGGCCATCCATCATATTACCAATATGTTTTAGATCACTCCAAAGCTCTTCCTTAGCTGATATAATGCAACCAGCATAAATAACTGTTAGATTAAAGATGACAGTTATATAATTTAACACCCAAATGTACGAATTGAAGGTTCACATAACAACTCCGCATCAACCTCTTTTCTTCTAAAGAAACCAGATTTTAAGGTTACAGTTGTAAAAATACTTGAAGGCACCCAATGTTTTAATAGTTTTAGGTAATCGTTGGTTCCAATAGAGCTAGACATCTAAGCTTGTGAATTCGACAAAGATTCAAAATTTTGTTAGAGGCGTGAAGCCTAGCAATACCTCTAACATTTCAAACTAGAAAATTAATCATTACTAGTGGATCTACTCCCCCCTAGTCACTCTAGGGGGAGCCCCATCATTAACATTAGCAATTATACGTGCTGAGGAAGTTTCTTCATGACTTAATACTGCATTTGGATCCATATAATTTAATTCTCTGTGTTTTTCCTTTCCTCTTTGACTTCTGTAACTGCCATTCACCTTGAAGCGTTTCTTTTGCATCCTTCAAATCCTCCATATTAATAACTGGTACAGTGTTTTCTTCCTGATTATCAAACTCCAATTGAGTGGATTGTTGAGTACCAACTATAGAATTGTTAAACCGATCATCTAAATCATTGCCAATAGGACCTTGTTGATGTTCTTAAATCTCGGGATCAGGTTAACAGTTATCCTATCCACCTTCCAGTACAAACTTCAGATCCACATTATCAAGCTTCCCTTGATGTTGTTGCATAAACAATAGTTCACCTTGCGTTTGTAGATTTGGGCCCCTATCTTCCACCCTTTTCCTGTTTCTACAGACATCCTGGCTGGGTCTGAGTTTTGGATGCAGAATAAAATGTTTTTCAGGATTATGCCTAAAGATCTTATACTTAGTGCAGTATTTTGGTTTATATTTCACTTCCATTTGTTGCCAATAGCTTATGTTTTGAGTCCCCAGCCATACTTCCTCCGGCATAGGAAGAGTGATATCTCTCTCTACCATGACTTGCTGCCGAAAGCTGGCTCATGTTGAAAGTAGCCAAATCCACTTTCATAGGTTTGCCAAATATTGCTCTTGATAAAAGATCTTTTTGATTGAAATAGTGCAATCTAAGTCTGGGGAATCTAATCCACAAAGGTATGATAGGTAATTCCATCGCAGGATCAAAATTAAGTGTCCATTTCAGAACCTTCATTGAACATTTTTCATAAACCAATGTTTGCAAAAGATTCTTGTGTAATCCTCCACCTCTTTGAAATTAATGATTATGTCTCCTATCAATGGCTCCATCCTGCCAATCTCTAGCAATTTTTAAACATTCAAAAAATTTCCTCGCAACCTCATATGTAAACTTACCAACCAACGAGGACTTTAAAGGTTCGGCCAAACGTATAGTTTTTTTTTTTCTCTGAGAAAAATAAAGCATGTTTACCTTTTTTTTGTTAGCTTTTTTAAGTAAACTATCTTCACTGTTTTCAGCATATTCCGCAGGAAGAGCTTGTGGATACATAAGAGAAGCAACATTCACTGTGCCTCATTACCTCTAAGAACCACAAGAAAAGTAGATAACGACATAATGACACTACAAGACAAACAGATAGCGAGAAACAATCAGAACCCTGAAAAATGTCAATGGAATAGGAGATGAGAAAAAGGAACAAAAGGCACACGTAGAAAACTAAAAGAGAAACACTAAAGCAAAATATAGAAACCAAAGTGCATTAGAAGTTTACAAGCACAAAACACGAGATTAGAAACCATGCTTTCACCGAAGGATCAAACCCTAGAATCATACGGAGAGAGCCGCGGGAGCCAACAAACCTGATCCATTTTCAAATATATTATATATGCGCATGCGCGCATGCACCTTCAACGTAATATTCGCATGGGTTTATTCTATGTGACTGCTTAAAGTGGCAATTTTTGTGATTTTGTAAATGCTATGCTTCTTTTTCAAGGTGGGATCATTTTCTGTGTTTGTTTTGAGGCACAGAAGCATATTTGGTGGAGGGAAAGATGAATTACAGCAAATAGCACATGTTATTGGCATAAATATGGTATGTATGTCGTCAGCTGGAATTACTTTTCATCATGATTCATTCTGTTTGTTTAGAACGGTGTGGACTGTTATGCAGGTTATAGGTCTCCTCTCTAGAGGCATTGACAACTGGGGCCATGTAAGTGGTGCTTTCACAAGGCTTCATTTGTTTTTTTCAGACTATATTGATTGCTCAAATACACAGCATACTATGATTTTGATTTGTGAGAACCAAAATTTTCATCCAGTGGGATTACAAACATAAATATAAATAACCATTCGGTTTGATCTCATTGTTGCACCACTTTATAGAAACTTGTCCATTTTATTGAGAGTGATGGCTTCATTGCACGATGCAATGGTCTGATAATCCAATTGTTAACTTTGGTTGGATTTCAGTTGGGCGGGTTTTTGGGCGGAGCAGCGGTGTCATGGTTTCTTGGGCCAGCATGGAGACGCGAGTCCCGTTTCGGTGATGGTAGATTCATCTATTCTGACATAGCTCCCATCACCCGTTTTATTGGTGGCAGGAAGATGCAGTAGTTCCAATATTTATGTTTTCTTAGTGTTCTAAGTGAGTTAGAGAGAGCAGATTTCGTGGACTCATAATTTCTGTAGAGCATAACATATAGAAAATGTGATGTTATTTTGTGTTAAAAAAATTTTAACATTATACTTTAGAATTTGAAGGAGCTTGTTGAGTTTAAATTTAATGTGCGTTTGAAATTATGTAAAAAGGTTTTAGAAGGGGCAGTTACCTACCACCCCATTTGTATGTATTTACATAACTAATACCTAAATTTTACTTTTGATATTTATATCAATCAAATTGTTCTATCACATAAATAATACAATGATTTCAACTTAAAAAAATGGGTAGTTACACTGTTTTTTGCATTGGGTGGTATGCATGTTAAAATTGAAGTTTAGGTGTTAGATTTGTAAATGCATAGAAATTGGTGCTATGTATGTTGTTACTGTTGGCTGCCGTTATCGGGATGTCAAATTTTATTCCAAGTTAAAATATAACAAAAAAAAAAAAAAGGTGAAAAATAGAAGTAATCACAATGGCATTTACTTCTTTGGATTCAATTTTAAATATGATTTCAAGGAAGATTTAAATATATACCGCTTAATTCTTTTATTTTTGCATGTATGCCATCTTAATTATGCAGTATTTTATTTCTTAAAAATTGAATTAGTGATATAATTTTTTATGTAATATGAAATATTTGGGAGTTACATAGGTAAATGATAAAATTTAGTAGTACATGTAAGAATTTGGTGATATGTATGTAAATGCCCCTAATTTCACTTATTTTCTATTATAAAATATAAATTGTTAATTGGCCTTTACATTAGTTTGAATTAGTTTTTTTTTAAAATATGAATTTCGAGTGAAATTGTTGAGTTTTGTTAAAAAAAAAAAATTTGTTTGAAATTCTTGAAATAATTTAAAAAATTAAAATAAATAATGGATTTTTAAAAATAAACCGCAATCAATGCAATTGAACCAAACCTGTGAAAATTAAAACTCACTGTTGAGTTTTATGACTGCTCATTCAAAAAGTAAAATAAAATATCGGTTGTATACATTTAGCAAACTTTGTCATTAGTTATGTGGCCAATGACTTGCAAGTAGCATCTGTCGATATTTTGCCTTTCCCAACTTCTACAGTTGTAGGAAGTCTCCAGTCCTATTTTAACAAAAAAAAAAGGATATGATTGTCCAACTTATTGTTAAAATTGTAAAATATAGTGAAATTTTAGGGATGTGCTTGTTTCAGATGTAGCTGTAGAAAAGCTGATTTCAAAAGTTGGTGTTGAAAATAAGCTGTTCAGAAGCTAGTATTTCAAAAGCAGTTAGTCTATATGAAAAAAAATAGTTCTAAAAAAGTTGTTTGTGGACATAATGACTGTAATGCCCCTAAGCATATAAACACAAATCAGTTTAAACTGTTTGGAAAACTCTGAAAGTGCTTCTATCAAAACAATTTTTTTGATAATTTATTAAGTTATTTTCACTTAGAACAACATAATAAAGCAAATAGAAGTGGACATTAACTGGATCATAAGAAATCATCAAATTATGCCCGCCAATAGCAGCACAATCACAAGAAATTGTGATAAATCAAATGGTACAAAAAATAAGTTTGCTAAAAAAATAGAAACCTAATGCTGTATTGTTTGTTTTCCAGAATACAATTACATAATCAAAACATATGCAACACTAACGGTAATAAAAATAATGCTACAATCATAAAATCAAACAAAAGTAAAGTTCTCACAAAGAACTTCTAGTCTCCAACATCATTTTTCACCGTATCATTTAATGCATATATCCTTTCGTCAGCTCACTCTTGTGGTGCATCTCTCAGTTTTTAAACCAACTGGAAAAATTTGCAATATCTATTTATTAATCTCTTTGGACATCTTATGGTGCATCTCTCGGCTCATCAACCCCTTTTGAGCAGTGAAAATAATGCATAATAGATTGCAATCACAAAAAATCGATTGATGTTTGCTCCCCTTAATGCTAGTTGAGTTGCTTGAGCTCATATTGGGTTGTACAATCCTGTACAATAATGATTAGAAAAAGAATAACAAATTTCATTGTTTATACAAAAAAAAAAAAACTAGACCCTTAATGTAGGGGATTTTGGTTGTTAGAAATCCTTAAGTCCAAATTTGTGCAGACCTAAACACATATAAAGAATGCCATCCAAAAGATCTCCTTATGATCACTCTTACTAAAGCCAAATTATCTACCATAGCCTTTTACTACTCTCAATGTCAATACTATGTTGTAGAAGGGTGTTAAATCAAACACCAGAAGCTTAAAAACTGTTACATAAATCAAAAGACAAAAAAATACCACCCATAATCATATAAAAATACATAAGTGGCATGCATATGTAAATATATAAGATTTGAGTGGCATGCATATAAAAGGAGATCACTTAAAAATCATTTTAACAACACGCATAACACCAACTATAACAACCACCGTAGCACCAAACATAACACCAACCATAACAGGAACTATAAAAACAACATTGGACTGGTAACTGTCCAAATGCCTCAACCATTCTAAATATTTGTATAACAAATGTGCATTCATTGATCGTATTAAAAATGTCAACTTAAAATTGCATTAGCAAACAAATGCACACCACCAAGTTCCCATTCAAACTGTTTGTTTTTTTACCCACTCTCGCAATGCAACCATCTCTTCCACACCTTCTCCATCACCAATGTTGGTATTGATGATATCATCATTAATTTTGTAGAAATGATTTGCCTAAGTCATATTCATATGCTTCCAAAGGCACTGATTCATTATCATCTACACTTGTGATGCCAATGTCAAAATGCGAAGGATGGTGTGGTATGTAATTATGAAGTGTCATTGTTGCGGCTACAATTCTAGCTTGTTTCTCAAACGTATATGTTGGGAAAATTTTCAATTTATGGTGGCAAGAGAAATTGTGTTAGGGCATAAGATTTTAGAAATTGGCATGGAAGTAGATCCAACAAAAATTCAAGTTGTTGAATTGCCACCTCCTACGTTTGTGAGAGGGGTAAGAAGTTTTCTGGGACATGCTGGGTTTTATAGGCAATATATTAAAGATTTTTCTAAAATTTCCAAACCTCTATATCACTTTTAGAAAAAGACACAAACATTGGTTTTAATGAGGAATGACTAAATGCCTTCAATTTATTAAAAGAAAAATTAATCACTGCACCTATTATATTTCACCAAACTGAGAAAAACCTTTTGAATTAATGTGCGATGCTAGGGATTATGCTATTGGAGCTGTATTAGGGCAATGATACGATAAAGTTTTTTAAGGTATATATTATGCCAGTAAAACCCTTAATGAAGCTCAAATTAATTATACCACTACTAAAAAGGAATTGTTGGCTATAGTA
The DNA here is from genome assembly GCF_001263595.1 of Phalaenopsis equestris. Lineage (NCBI taxonomy): Eukaryota > Viridiplantae > Streptophyta > Magnoliopsida > Asparagales > Orchidaceae > Phalaenopsis > Phalaenopsis equestris. The sequence continues at coordinate 70,503 of NW_018233974.1, forward strand.
TATGATTTTGAAAAATTTAGACCTTATCTTATTGAAGCTAAATGTATTGTGCATACTGATCATTTTTCTATTAAATATTTAATGATGGAGAAGGGTGCAAAGACATGATTAATTAGATGGGTTTTTTATGATGTAATAATTTAATTTTTAAGTTGTGGATAGGAAGGGTACTAATAATCAAATAGCCGAGGCTTGAACAGGAAAATAATGCTAACTTTAATGATGAAATAAATAAAAATTTTTCTCATGAACAACCATATAAGATTAGTGAATAGTGAATCCAGTGGTATGTTGTTATAGTTAACTATTTAGTTAGTAACATCTTACCCTATGGATTAGATAGCCATCAAATAAAAATTTCATTCATAATTAAAAATTTTACTTTTGGGACTACCCTTATTTATATAAGTAATGTAAGAATTTAGTAATTTGAAGATATGTACTAATTGAAGAAAGCTGAGAGATTATTCAAAAGTGTCACGAATCAGATTCTGGGGGACATTTTGGGGTTGATAAAACTGTATTTAAGATTTTATAATCTGAATTTTAATGACCTATTTTTTTAGGGATGTTAATAATTATATAAAAACTTATTATCAATGTCAGAGAGTAAACAATATTTCTAGAAGAAATAAAATGCCCCAAAATTTTACTTTGGAAGTTAAAATTTTTATGTTTGGGATTTACATTTTATGTGACCATTTTTACCATCTTCTGGAAAAAAATGTAATTTGATAGTTGTGGATTATGCTTCTAAATGGATTGAAGCTGTTGCTTTACCCCGATGTGATGCTAAGAGTGTTGAAAATTTTTTAAAGAGAAATATTTTTATTGGATTTGGAATGCCAAGAGTAATCATTACAGATGGGAGAAGAAATTTTAATAATAGAACCATTGGAGCATTAACTCAAAAGTATGGAATTAAGTATAAAATCACTGTAACATATTATCCTCAAGCTAGTGGTCTAGCTGAAGTATTCAATCAACAAATTAAACAAATATTGGAAAAAACTGTTAATCTTAATAGGAAGGATTGGCCTGCTAGGCTAGACAGTGCTTTATAGACATATAGAACAGCAGATAAAACTACAATAGGAATGTCACCATATAGGCTCATATTTGTTAAAGCTTGTCACTTACCAGTAGAGATTAAGCATAAAACTTATTGGGCTATAAAGAATTTAATTATAATTTGAAAGATGTTGGAGAGAAATAATTATTGCAATTAAATAAGCTTGATGAAATAAGAAATGAATCTTATGAAAATACTAAAATCTATAAGAAGCAATGAAAATGTGGCATGATAAGAGAGTTTTGAAAAAATATTTTGAGGCTAGACTAAGTTTTATTGTATAATACAAGACTGAAATTATTTTCAGGAAACTTAAGTCCAGATGGAAAGAACAAATTATTGTGATAACAGTCTATCCTTATGGAGTCGTTGATATTGAAGATCCAAAACAGAAAAAATGATTAATGTAATTGAAAAAAGATTGAAACCTTATATAAGCAAAATTAATCCTACATTTGAGGATGTTCTGATGCTAGGTCAACAAGAGTAAAAAAATTGGATACATCAGGCTGACGACGTTAAATCAAGCGTTTTATCAGAGGCAAACCATAGTTATTAGTGTGGATTGATTTGATTTGGTGATTGTTGTTATGTTGAGTTCATGATGTTATTTGGAGACTTGCATGATTAAGTTGGCTCAAAACATTAATTTAATGATTATGGAGAGGATGAGACTTGAAAATTAGAATTAGGAATTTTTGGGTGTTGGCACCTAAGCGCCCCATTTTCTGTGAGTCTGGCGCCTAAGCGTTACAATTCGATTAACTCCCAAAAATGACTAGATTGTGATTTTTGGCCTTTCCTTCTCTATTTAAAAGAATTTGAACAAGATTAGAGCCATCTTCTTCACATTTCTAAGTACTGTAGAGAAAGAGAAGAGTGGAAAAAAACATTCTAATCTAGAGATTATGGCTTTATCACTAAACGAGAGTAAGAGTAATGGTGATAATAAGTTTGTGCATAAGGATACTCAGACTTATTTTAATAGATTCTTAGCATTGAGTCTGGAGCGGCTTACTGTTAAATTATGGAAGATTGATGAGAAATTATCTATTCTACACAATAAGTTGAGCGATATGTACCACCAGTACGAACACTTGGAGTGGCAGATGAAACTCCAATTCAACCATATGGCGTGTTTCCAAGAATATCAGACAACCATGTATAGCAACACCAAGTGGATTGATGGCAAGTTTGCTCAAGAATTTCCTCACGCCCCTTTCTACCATTTGTTCACTCGTAATTATCTTGCGGGAGAGAAAATGGGTGACAATTTTGTTCACAACTATTCTTAGATTATTATGTGGAAATTATGTTTGTATTAAGTGTTATGTAATTGTGTGCCGACTTCGAATTTATGTGACCATAGTACTATGAACTAGTGTTTTATGTGAAATTTTTTCTTAAGGAATCTATGTAATGTCTGTTTTTATTGAAAAAAAATATTATTATAAGAAAATGTTTCATGTTTGAGTTGTTAATGTTTATTTCAGTGTGCTTAGGTGATTGGATCGACTTGATTTTAAGTCAACCACACAATTATCGGAAAGTTGACGAAGCCAATTAACTATTGAATTAATGATTAAATATGATATATTATGGTTCAAAAAACTTATATTTGTTGTTCTCTTTTGAATATAATAAAAATTTCCAAAATATGAACCATAGAGCACTAGCTACTAAGCGCCCAAACTAGCGCCTAGGCGTCGAACCAATAGAAATTGCTTTAAACTGCAAAAATTGACTCGGTGCCTTACGATCTTCGTTGTGCTTCACCTTCTTCCTTTGATTTTCGTGAATTTTCACCCTAGGTCTTCTCGATCTTGCTTATTTTGAAGGATTATTGGATTAAAATCTTTAGAAATTATCATCATTGGGTAAGAGCTTAAATTTGCCTTTAAAAATTTTGATTTTTACCATGTATTTTCTCTACATTGTGATTTGGCCGAAAATGAAAATTCTTGGAGAAAATGATGGAGAATGCGTGCTGAATAAATTGTTTGCTTGGAAAACACTCATACCAGTTTAAAGAAATTGATTTTGGATATTATTTGGACTTTTATCAAATTTTTTTTAGATTGTAAATGGCTCTTAAAACTAAGAAGGATAAAGGCACGAGTTCTTATGATCTTAAAGTGAAAATTTGATGTCAAAGAAACTTATTCAGAAGGGGGTTTTTATTTCTCTTGGTGGTTGTCGGTGCTATTTCGGTTGGTTGGAGGGGAGTTGCTCGTAAGAAGCTTTCGGTCATCGGAATCGAAATCCCGTCGCCCGCTTTGGAAGGACGTTGAAGTATGAAATCAAAATGACCCATATTTTTCATAGTGTAAATGAAAGAGAACTGTACCTCAAATCCTATATCTATACCAAAGGATAAACACAAGACTTGAGGATGAGGCTCGATCAGATTAACTAAGGAAAGTATGACGTCCATTTGGTTTGCAAAACCTTTGTATTTGCCGACAAGTTCCCCTATTTAATATAAAGGATTAAATAGAGTTTATATTAAGCTGGGTTCGGACATGCTTCCTATAAGGGCAAGCCCCTATAGTTAATTACATCTTAAATGACCAAAGTCACCTAAAAAGAAGAAATATTGTCTTCAAAGAGGTGAAAAGAATATGACTTTTTAACGAGATCAGACATAGAGGTGTGAAAGGGGAATGACTCAAATTTGGAGCATTTTGTTATAAATTCCAAAGGAGGAAGAACTAGGAGAAGTCATAGATCCAGAGGAGAACCTCGGTGACTTCTCAAACTATCCTATTATTTGGCTTAAGTCTTGGGGATAAATTTTTTAACTATTTCATCTTGCCAATTTTATTTGTGTAGGGCTTACATTTATGTAAAATAATTACATAAATAGCCTAGAAGATGTGAGGGTTTAGTTCGTGATAAGCGATAACCTTAGAATTCTAAAACGAGTTAGGGCATATATTGTAAAACAAAGCTATACAAAAGACCTAAAGATGAGTTGAGGATTTATGTTGCATAAGCAAACCACCTCAAAGTCTTATGGCTAGGTTACTTAATTCTAAAGAAAGATATGCTGTCGCAGATCCCCTTGTTGATGAAATTGGTCGTGTTGCCCATAATGCTAGCTCCAAGCTCCTCGTCGCGACAAGTTTAAGTTTTCTTATGTGTCAGGTTATGATGTCAAATCAAATGTTCCTATGGTTATGATTCTTTAAATATTATGAGGCATATTAAAGCTTATTAGAGCCACACCAGTT